>NC_081850.1:22658158-22930658 GCF_963259705.1 Myotis daubentonii
GAATTAGGGCCCCTTGGTGAACTGGCTGACTTGGGGGCTAAGCAAAGAAAATGAAAAATGAGTTTGGAACATCATGTTGTGCCTGGAAATAAGCAAATACTCAAATTATGATGGGGACATGTCAAAAGGCTACGGAGCCTGCTTGAAGGAGCTCCCACTGGCTAAATCTGAGACAATTTGAGCATCAAAATAAATATACTGGTAGTAAGAATTTATAATCCACTGAATAAGAAACCTGAGTCCATAACAGATGTAAATGAACAAACAACAACAAAAAAAACAAATACAATTGAATACAACATGAAGAAACATCAGTCAAATCTAGGTTAAGGTACATGCTACAAAATTACTTCCTGAATTCTTCAAAAACATCAAGGTCAGGAAAGAACCAGTAAGGTTGATAAATGGTTCCAAATGAAAAGAAACTAAAGAGACAGGACAAATACAATCCATACAAACGATTCTGGACCTAGTGTAGAGGAAAATGCTATCAATATCATTATTGGGACAACTGACTGAATTAAAATCAGACTGTGAACTAGTAAAATGTATTTATTTTTATCACTGTACTAAGGTTAATGAAGAAAATGTCATTATTTTAGGAGATATGCATTGATATATTTAAGGGTTAGCCTACAACTAACTCTCAAATAGTTCAGAAAAAACAACCACCCTGTATATATACAAGAGGGAAAAAGTTAATGATAAAATTAATGGAGCAAATAGTTCAACGTTGGCGAATCTGGGTCAAGTGTATGAAGTTTTCATGCTAACCATGAATTTCTGTAAGTTTGACATCATTTCAAAACTTAAAGTTCCGACAGCCAGTTAGAAGTTGGAAGGAGAGAGAACCAAGATGGCGGCATAGGTTAATGCCGGAGTTTGCTGCTTTGAACAACTACTTCAAAAGTGAAACCAAAAAACGGAAGGGACATCACCCAGAACCACAGGGGCGCTGGCTGAGTGGAAGTCCTACAACTAGGAGGAAAGAGAAATGCATACGGACACTCAGAGGAGGCGCAGTGCTGAAGTCAAATTCTGAGGTGCAGAGTGCGCAGAGCAGGCTGGCGGCGGAGGGCGCGGTTGTTGTTTTCAATCGGGAGGGAGTCGCAGACTCTGAGCACCAGATCCGGGCGAGTCTTTAGGGACCCAGACTCAAATGGGAGAAGCGGGACTGTCTGGCTTTGGTCAGAGCGAGTGCAGCTTTCTCTCCCAGCTTTGCAGCGGGTGCTGGGACTCAGAGAGGCAGAGCCCCTGGGGACAGGACTGAGAGCCGCCATAACTGCTCTCTCCTGCCCACCCTGTTGATCCTGTGCGACCCGCCCCGCCCAAGCCCTGCACAAAGGCATTTGCCGGATAGCCTCAGGCAAAGGCTAGATTAGCACCTCCCTAGAGGACAGAAGTTCTCTCACTGCTGACACAGCTGATTCTCATAGCCACTTGGCCTGGAGGTCAAACCCTCCCTGGAATTAGCTACAACAATCAAGATTTATCTATAAGACTGCGAACAAAGACCACTAGGGGGTGCACCAAGGAAGCATAACAAAATGCGGAGACAAAGAAACAGGACAAAATTGTCAATGGAAGAAATAGAGTTCAGAACCACACTTTTAAGGTCTCTCAAGAACTGTTTAGAAGCTGCCGATAAACTTAATGAGATCTACACGAAAACTAATAAGACCCTCGATCTTATATTGGGGAACCAACTAGAAATTAAGCACACACAGACTGAAATAACGAATATTATACAGACGCCCGACAGCAGACCAGAGGAGTGCAAGAATCAAGTCAATGATTTGAAATGCGAGGAAGCAAAAAACATCCAACCGGAAAAGCAAAATGAAAAAAGAATCCAAAAATGCGAGGATAGTGTAAGGAGCCTCTGGGACAGCTTCAAGCGTACCAACATCAGAATTATAGGGGTGCCAGAAGATGAGAGAGAGCAAGATATTGAAAACCTATTTGAAGAAATAATGACAGAAAACTTCCCCCACCTGGTGAAAGAAATGGACTTACAGGTCCAAGAAGCACGGAGAACCCCAAACAAAAGGAATCCAAAGAGGACCACACCAAGACACATCATAATTAAAATGCCAAGAGCAAAAGATAAAGAGAGAATCTTAAAAACAGCAAGAGAAAGAAACTCAGTTACCTACAAGGGAATACCCATACGACTGTCAGCTGATTTCTCAACAGAAACTTTGCAGGCCAGAAGGGAGTGGCAAGAAATATTCAAAGTGATGAATACCAAGAACCTACAACCAAGATTACTTTATCCAGCAAAGCTATCATTCAGAATTGAAGGTCAGATAAAGAGCTTCACAGATAAGGAAAAGCTAAAGGAGTTCATCACCACCAAAACAGGATTATATGAAATGCTGAAAGGTATCCTTTAAGAAGAGGAAGAGGAAGAAAAAGGTAAAGATACAAATTATGAACAACAAATATGCATCTATCAACAAGTGAATCTAAGAATCAAGTGAATAAATAATCTGATGAACAGAATGAACTGTTGATTATAATAGAATCAGGGACATAGAAAGGGAATGGACTGACTATTCTTGGGGGGGAAAGGGGTGTGGGAGATGTGGGAAGAGACTGGACAAAAATCGTGCACCTATGGATGAGGACAGTGGGTGGGGAGTGAGGGCGGAGGGTGGGGCGGGAACTGGGAGGAGGGGAGTTATGGGGGGGGAAAAAAAGGAACAAATGTAATAATCTGAACAATAAAGATTTAATTAAAAAAAAAAAAACAGAAAAAAAAACCCAAAACTTAAAGTTCCTCAAAAAACATTAGTTTCTTTAAAATATAAGCAAAGCAAAATGAACTTTTTTTTTCCAAGCAAAGAAAATGTTAAACTTCTTCTGTGTTTTGAATGAATTTCCCCCCTGAAATGTCACTGACAGTTGAGGGAGTTAAAGGGAAAAGAAAGATGAGCAAAGAAAGATTATGTGCATGGAGGTAGTTGGAAAGTATCTCCTGACTCCAAAAAGCCCTTCTGAATTTGTATGCAATCACAGAATCAATGCCACTTTCCCTTTCTTTGTCAAGCAAGTTTGTTTTTCTCATAAATTGATAATGTATTATTACATACAATGTATTTATTTTTAAGGCTTTTTTTATTGATTTCAGAGAGAGAAGGGGGGGGGAGAGAGGGAGAGAGGGAGAGAGAGAGAGAGAGAGAGAGAGAGAGAGAGAGAGAGAGAGAGGAGAAATATTAAACGCTTGCCTCCTGCACATGCCCAAAAGGGGATTGAACCCGCCACCTTTTGGTGTACTGGATGAGCTCTAAACAAGTGAGTCACACTGGCCAGGGTTCATACAATAAATTCAAATGCAAAACTTTGCCTTTTTAAAAACTTTTGACTGTTTCACAATCACATGAAATTCAAGCTCATTATAATTTTCATTTTTAAAAAGCAACAGACTAAAGTTAGACATAAAGAGTTGTGCATGCATCTCAGAGTAAATAACACAAAGCAAGCCAAGAAGTGAAAATTCCAGAAGCCTGATCCCATTTCCACATCACAATGGACTTGATTTTGTTTTGTGCCAACACATTCCTGGATACATGTGGTAAGAGAAATAGTAACAGGAAATTCACTTTGCTAACATATTCATGGGAATTCATTTTTACCCAAATGAGATTGGAAAAACAATTTCTATGTTTTAATCAGAAATTTAAGTCTAATAGCATTCCCAACAGCTGTTCCTTTAGCTGTTAGCAACTTCATTTAGTCAAATTGAATGAAAACTTTTGAGTATGAATACAGTAAGGCTAAAGACCATTTCCAAAGTACAAATAGTTTTTTTATATATATATTAATTTCAGAGAGGAAGGGAGAGGGAGAAAGAGATAGAAACATCAGTGATGAGAATCATTGATTGGCTGCCTCCTGCACACTCACTACTGGGAACAAGCCCGCATGTGCCCCGGCCATAACCTCCTGGTTCACAGATCAACATTCAACCACTGAGCCACACTGGCTGGGCCAAATTTTTTTTTTTTTTAATGACAACAACATTTCTCCTTTAGCATGTAATTATTTTTCTCCTTTAGCATTCTTTCATTTAAAACTGCCACTGCAGATGACAGCAACCGAGAGATGGTGATTAGAGGAGTCTCTTTCTCCATACTGGAAAGAAGTTCATTTCTCTAGCGAGTCTTTAATATTCCAATAGATATTTTTTTAGTTTTGATTTTTCGTTTTGATTTTGTTGTTGTTATTTCATTTTTTAACTCAAGCGCAGTCACTGGCAGCAAGCTTACTTTAATTATGGATCCATTAACAATTAGTCTGCAGTGCTGAGGCATGGATTAAAGCGTCCCACAGTAGAGTTTTACCAGTTTCACATCTCTGTGATGGATCACTCCCCAGAATTGTTAGTAAGAATATAATTAACAAGTGACTATGAAATGTCAGACTACAGACACAGAACAACAATAACAAATCCATTATTT
Source organism: Myotis daubentonii (assembly GCF_963259705.1). Lineage (NCBI taxonomy): Eukaryota > Metazoa > Chordata > Mammalia > Chiroptera > Vespertilionidae > Myotis > Myotis daubentonii. The sequence continues at coordinate 22,662,622 of NC_081850.1, forward strand.
CAGAGCCTTGAGTGATCATGTTTTTTGATACAACAATAAATTCTTACTTCTTTGACTGACAAGCTTTGTTAAATTCCAGATTCATCTTTTGTAAAATAAATCAGGGAATATAAGTTAAAATTTAGTTCTAAAGCAAAAAAAATGCATAATGTCCAAGCCAGGGGAAGGTTAATAATGAAAAAGAAAATTTAATCCATAAAATAAACAGGGGGGGGGACAGGGAAAAAAAAGCATTAGCAGATTGTATAAAAGTAAAATAAAAATGGGGGGATCTATGGAGGAAACACATTTCTATGTAACAGTAATCACAGTTGACATTACTGTTCTATACTGAAATCACCAGCTAAAAGATCATTTCTCAATCGGATGTTTACAATTCCAGCAATATGCTAGTTAAAAGAGACGTCTGAAATACAGTGGTGCTGCCCTGCCATTATTAATAAATACTAATGTTTCAGAGAACATATTTATGAATCTTTTCTGACAACAATAGACGCTTAGCTGTCATAGTTTCTCCTAATCCCAGAAAAAAAAGAGCCCCAATAATTTGACAATTTTCTTCAGAAAATGAGGCGTGGAGAAATAAAATGCAACTTTCAAGAATGACTGCTTTGTTAAAGCACAAAGCCTGAGGCTATTCTTGTCACTTACCATGCAACTTCTTTCTTTTGCTTACAATACAATCTCCCCAGGAGGTTTATTAAGAAAGGATTTGGACAAAGAACAGAAAGCATAACTTAGTATGTGCTACTGTGGAACGTGAGAGCATGTTAGTTCTATGTGCGAACATGCCAAAAGAGAGGCCAAAATATTTGATTCTGTATTTGAATGAGTCACTTAAAAAGAGAAGACTAACCAATCCAACTCATTTTATACCGAAGGATTGGAGGTTCTGCTATTTAGGCTATCTCAATAACAATGAGCGGGTAAAAGGGATAACTGTATTTCTATAAACCCGAGAGCTAATGGCAACAGACTCACACACTGAAGCCATAGGTGAGAGCACTTCCCTTGCAGGGAGCCAAACATTCTCCCATGTAGGAGCTTCAGATTGTGTCCAATATTCTGATATGAAGAGAAGCAACCAACTGTTTTCCACTAAGCAGCCCCGTAAAGTGTAAAAACCTAGTATTACATATACGTTAATTCTTCTCTTCTCTAAGCTATCCATACTCACTACTCTAGGCACACCAGGCCAGGCATATGGTAAAAAAAAAAAAATCACCTCATCAGGGGAACTACAACATTCCCCCCTCAGCAAATGATAAGACCTACTAGATAGAAAATTAGCAGAGATACAGATGATACAGATGATGTGAACAACACATCATCCACAGGATATGACTGGTGTTTATAGAACACACCACCCAACAACAGTACAATGTACACTCTTATCAAGCACCCATCACATACTCATCAAGATACATCATATCCAGGGTCATAAAACAAACCTCAACACATATAGAAAAACTGAAATTATACAGAGTATATTCTCTGCCCATAATGGTATCAAAGTAGAAATCAATAGTCGACAGACATAGGGAGATCATGCTGTAATCATCCCAACACACTTATGAGAAGTATTGTAATATGTATTTTATACTTAGTGAAGAAAATGAAACACAAAGAAGCCATGTCACCTATGCAACAAGGTCATAAGTAGTTAAATGTCAAAATGAAAAATTTTATTCAGGAAAAACTGACTCCATATTCTATTGTTTCCACTATACTGTGCTGCTTTTCAACAAACAGAGCTTCCAATGCAGTTTCTAAACTTTTTGTCGCACCATCCTTCATTAGTTAAAAAAAAAAAGTCTGTATCGTAGTTCTTCAAATAACGTTATTTCATTCAATGTCATTTTATTTTAACATTGATGAGACACCATTAGACGTAACTCTAATCTATTTTCTCCCAGTAAGATATGATATAAGCATACTTCATATAGGGAACAAATCTCCATAAAATGAGCATTAGAATTAGTTTCCTTTGTGCTGAGCAGTTCATTGCCCTCGAAATTAAGGCTAATGTCACCTCAAAGCCACTGCTGAAGTTTATAGTTGTAATATGTTTACTGCTTCTGAAATGAAGCTGAGGTTGTATCTGTCTTACAAGTATATATACAGATACTCCAAACCTATTTACAGTTTTGTATGTTGAATAGTGATGCTTTTAGCCCTGGTCAAAGCATGCATATATTTTTTATGTGGCATCTAAACCAAGACTGTTTCAGAATAACAGTGTATTACTAGAAACCAGCACGTAGAGATGGTAGAGGAAAGGGATCACTTATACATGCCCATACTTCATTCCACTGAAGATGTCAAGGCACCAAAACAGAGAACTTAAGAGACGCCAACCTCAAATCAATTCTGACTTAAAATGTGCCAGATTAAGCTTTAACAGTACTTTTCTTCATTCAAGAAAAGCAGTTGTCTGTGCATGGGCAACCTGACCCCCCCCCTTACCCCCGCCTCCCCCCCGCCACACACACACACTCTTCCTGGGACACAGCAGACTGGGAATGACATGGGGAGGAGGGTCTCTCTGGCTGAAGGTAAGTGATCAGGAAAGGCACAGTGACCTTCAGAGATCACTGGGTTCTGACCATTGGCATCAGGTATGTTCAATGTGTTCCAAAACTGTGCATGAGCCAGAAGGCAGATTCAGAATAGGAGCTATCACCTAAGTCAACAGATGAAAAACGAAGGAAAAGTATTTCAACCACCATTTCAAAACATTTAATTTTTAAAAAATGTGTTTTAAAAAACATATTGATTTTTTAGAGAGGGAGGAAGGGAGAGGGGTAAAGAGATAGAAACACTGATGAGAGAGAAACATCACAGATTGGCTGCCTCCTGCACGACCTCTACTGGGGATCAGGCCCACAACCTGGGCATGTACCCTGACCAGGAATCAAACCAGTGACCTCTTGGTTCCTGGGTTGGTGTTCAACCACTGACCCACACCAGCTGGGCTCAAAACATTTCATTTTTAAGTGGTATGTTTAAGTAAGTACTATTTTGGGGTTTTTTTTAGTTTTTTTAAAAATATATTTTATTGACTTTTTACAGAGAGGAAGGGAGAGGGATAGAGAGTTAGAAACATCGATGAGAGAGAAACATGGATCAGCTGCCTCCTGCACACCCCCAACTGGGGATGTGCCCGCAACCTAGGCACATGCCCTTGACCGGAATCGAACCTGGGACCCTTTAGTCCGAAGGCCGACGCCCTATCCACTGAGCCAAACCAGTTAGGGCTATTTTGGGTTTTTTAAAATGGCTTTAGGTTATTAAGATGCAATGTAAAACAAATTACTCCTTAAGTCGCTTTTGAAAATTGGCTATTCAATCTCAACTTACAAAGGTGCATAATCAATACACTGCCTGAAACATATTGTGAAATATGAAGTCATGTTGTCGTGTGTGTTATCACAATGGACTCAGTTCATATCACCACTTCCGAAGCTGTGGGATCAGAAAGGCAGAGACAGGAAATGTAGTAAAACATACAATTTCCCTATTCCGGAATTGAATTTAGGGCACAGGAGGGGAAAAGTCTGTGAGTGCTCCCCGTCCTCACCCTGCCACAGTGTTTGAGAAAGGAAGCCCCACGCAAATTCGGGAAGAGGAGACAATGAGACATCATCCAGCTATTAATTTACAGTCTCCTGACCCTGTTGGATTGTGATTTTTCTTTTCCCCTTTGCTGCTTTCCACTCACAAACCTGGCTTAACACCTCTTAAGAGTCCAAAGCTTTTCCAGAGAAAAGGAAAATGCATGCCGATCCGGGCCTCTCTTCATCACCTCCCTCCGCTGAGGGATTTTCACAGAAGGACAGAAAGCTGTTTGATCTGGGAGCGTCTGCAGACTCTGAACCACGGCTTGGTCGGGGCCTGTTTAATCTCACAGGAGAGAGGGCCTTCCCTTCCTCCCTGAGCAGCAAGTCTTTGTCATTAAAGGTAATAATTTAGATAGGAAATGGCCACATGTTACCACACACATTTATTTGTTTTTACTCATCATTCTCTATGCTTATTATACTCTTAGCGCACAGGTACAATCGGGTGTTATGCCTTTGTCACACACTATGTGTTCTCATACTCGGCAGAGTATTAGCAGACTGTTTTGTTCGCACTGGCTTCCAGTTAGTACAGTCAGTGGCAATGAAACGCATTCTCACCTATGCTTTATTTTCATACATTTTTCTTTCTAAATGTTTTCTTGTTTTCTCTTATGAAACTGCTGGACAGGACATACCTCATTTTCATCATTAAATTCTATTCATCCTGAACTCTAAGCTACACTTTTGGACTAGCCGACAGGAATACTGGCTCAGGGATTCAGCTCTCCCATAAGTCAATCAAAGCCCTCCGCTGCCAAGCCCAAAGCCATTATCAATAACTGCTTATCCATTCATCTGATAACAAGCCTCACTAAACACAGAGGAAGAAGCACAAAGGTCCCCTTCTCTCTTATAGTGCCATTATTCCAGAGAAACACACAGAAACCCACAGGAGAAATAATCACCATGGTAAAGAGAGATTATGAATGATATATGAGCAAAGGCACAGAGAAGGGACCATTAATTCTTTAGCAGGGCAGCCTGGGTCAGAGGGCGGCAGAAGGAAGCAGCCGGAGAAGGATTATATTTGAGCCTGGTTTTCTTCCTCTGACTGGGAGGAGGCGTCTCCTTTGACTCTCCATTTCTTGCCTCCCACAGCCAGCCAGCTCTCTCCCTGCTTGACACCTCCAGCAGCGAATAGTTGCCAATTAGAGATAAGGAAAAGTCAAATCTTAAAGTGCGGAACAAATAATGACAGAAGCCTGGCTATGCAAATTGCACAACTACTTTTCTCAGTGTTAAAAAAAAAAATCTTTCTAGTCATTTATTTTGTGATAAAGTTGATGCTTTCTACCTACTTGAAGCTAGGTGACCACATACCATCCACATCAGCCTCTTGTTGAAGGTCCCCAGGAACGTGGACCAAGGAGTACCTGTCCTCTCTCTCCCTACTGAACAAACCTAGCTCCAAACAAGTTTTCCCATAGAGCCTCAAAACTCTTGCTTCAAAGAGGGTCTTGATTTATCAGTGAAAAAATTTAGTAAGCCAACACCATGTAGCAGCATACCCTGAGACTCTATATGCTCAGGATATAGTCTTATTTTTTACTAATTTTAAAACAATTGGATTCTGTTAGCTAATATCTAACAGAATATTAGCTGTGTTTTAATTGGCCTGTAATTATATTTTCTTCTATTTTCCTTCCCCCACTCCTTCGGTCCATCAAAGTTTTCTACTCTCAAAGCAGGTGATAATTCTAGGAGAATTAAAAATGAGTCCAGAGAAAAATTTAAGACAGATGAGGAACACAAGCACTATGAATGATAACGCCCCAAAATCTATATCATCCCTGAGAAAACCAACTCAAGGAAAACTCTCCAGAATGAGATACAAGATTTGGAGGTTATAGGTAGAAGCATTGGGAGTCTCAGAAGAATGCAGTAAAGGAAACAGATGGGAGAAAATGGTTGAAAAAATACCAGTCAAGAATTTCCAAGAACTGAAGGTTGGGATAGAATATAAGACATTCAGTTAAAAAGCTTGCCATTGGAAAGTAAAAAATAAAAAATAAATAAAAATGCAAGAAAACAGGCATGATAAAGAGAAAACACAAAATAAGATGGCAAATATAAGCCTGATAAGACAGTAATTATAATAAAGGAATGAAACTTCAAGTAAAAGACAGACTCTCAGACTGGGTTTTTTAAAAAAATCACAACTCAAACAGTCAACATCAAGGAATGGAAAATATATGTCAGAGAAGCATAAAATGGAAGAAAGCCCATGTAGCAATTTTACTGTCAGATAGAACAGAATTTGAAGCCAAAGCATCATTAAGGACAAAGAGAGAATCTGCCTACTTATAAAAGAAGTGATGCAGAAGAAAAACACAACAATCATGGGAGTTTTATGAACCTAACAATGTATTCACAAAATGTAAAAGTAAACAAGTGACAGATCTACTGGGATGAATAAATCAACTATTTTCATTGCTAATTTAATATGCTCCCCATAGGAGCTGACAAAAGTTTTAAGTAAATGATTAATAATGTTATATTACATATAATATTAAGACAACCCTCTCAGAAATGGAGAAATGCAAACATACTAATTAATAGTAACACATAGAACTTTAGAAACAGACTATCTGGTTCGTCTTAAGTACTCAGGAATATTCACAGATCTTGATCATTTCGTAGCCTCAATGAAATCCTCAAAAAATTACCAAAAAGTTTATCAAATGATATTCTTAACTCAATGGAATAAAGGCAGAAACAAATAATAAAAGAATAACTAGAAAATATGTTATATCTGATATATAATATATGTAAATAACAAAAAGTAATGCGTGATTTCAAGAAGAAATAATGAGAACTAAAAATCCTTAATGCATAATGACAAGAAAATAACTCATGCCAAAATTAATGGGATGTATCTGAAAGTAATAGTGGGAAATTAAATGAGTTTTAAATACCTTTAATAAAAAATAATAAAGATTTAAAAAGAAGCCAATAACTTAATTCATCAAGGACAAAACCAAGAGAAAAAGCCAGATTATAAGACAGAGAATAAAAATATGGGCAGAAGCCCTAACCGGTTTGGCTCAGTGGATAGAGCGTCGGCCTGCGGGCTGAAAGGTCCCAGGTTCAATTCTGGTCAAGGGCATGTACCTTGGTTGTGGGCACATCCCCAGTGGGGAGTGTGCAGGAGGCAACCTTTCAATGTTTCTCTCTCATTGACGTTTCTAACTCTCTATCTCTCTCCCTTCCTCCCTGTAGAAAATCAGTAAAATATATTTTTAAAAATATGGGCAGAAAACAATGAACTGGAAAAAGACAAAAACAATAGACCTGATTAACAAACCACGAAGTGGTGGTGTTTTTTTTTGTTTGTTTTTTTAATTTTTGTTCTGTTTGTTTGTATGTTTTTAAAATATTTTTTTAAATTGATTTTTAGAAAGAGAGGAAGGGAAAGGGAGAGAGAGAGAGAGAGAGAGAGAGAGAGAGAGAGAGAGAGAGAGAGAGAGAGAGAGAGAGAGAAACATCAATATGAGAACAAAACAACTGACTGCCACCTGCATGCCCACTACCCGGGATCAAGTCCGCATGTGCCCTGACTGGGAATTGAATGAGCACCCCCCACCCCGCCCCCACCTCCCCAACCCCTGGTCAGGATGCTGCTGAACCAAATGAACTACGCTGGCCAGGACCCAAGTGGTGTTTTTATTAAAGGCTACTAATTTAGAATAGCCTCAGGCAAGACTGATGAAAGAGAAGCAAAGAAATGGCAAAGATCCCTCCCTCACACTACAAGAAAAAACAAAATCCAAGGTGTTTACAGACAGATAAAAATAGAGGTAAAATTACTGAAATAGTGAGTAAAGGAACAGAGAGAATAAGAATTTAAGACTAGTAATACCAACATTAAAGATAAAAATATTGGATATAGAAAAATGACATCTTGAAAGTACTAAAAGAAAACACCACCAACTATCTTTACCCAGCAAAATATCCTGTATTTTTTAAAAATTATAGTTTACTCTCAATATTAGCTAGATTTAGTTTCAGGGGTATAGCACATTGGTAAAATAATCAAATATTTTACAAAATGGTCCCCACAATATTTCCAGTACCCATCTGGGATGATACATAGTTATTACACTATCATTAACCCATATATAAAAAACCATTCTTCCTTCCTTCCTGCCTTCCTCCCTCCCTCCTCCCCTCCCTTCCTCCCCCAATCCCCCAACACACTCACAAAACAGGGAAAGAGGAGAATCAGAAGGTGGGTGGGTGTCAGAATTCACGTTTGGGGATATTCTCGTGGGTCTATAATTAGGACATCAGGTCACAGATGAAAAGGAAGAAACCATGTTATGTATTCCTCAGAACAAGAAACACAACTAAGAGGTAGAGGAAAGATTCAAAATGCTCTAGAACAGTGGTTCCCAACCTTTTCTTGGCCATGCCCCACCTAAGCATCTCTAAAATCCTGATGCCCCCCCACCCCATGAAAAATAATTCTTATTATTCAAAAAGTGAACTCCTAATCATGTGGAGGAAGCCCACAATACCATTAACTTAGTCTAAAGAAGCTTCCAAAGAACATGGCATCCATGAAAGAGAAAAATACTGTAAAAGAATGAAAGGACAGTTGAAGTACTGGGGAAGAAATCACTAAGAAATTGTTAAAAAAAATAATAATATGAAGTGATATGAAAAATAGCAAATAAAGTTTCAAAACTTAATAGAGAATTGAAACGCATAAATATGTCACAATATACTGTATATGAGGCCCCTAGAACCATAAGAAATGCAAAAAATTCACTGTTAATAACTCATTCTCGAATTGCCCCCCTTAAAAATCAAATTGCTCCCTCTGTGGGGTATGTGCTCCACATTGGGAACCACTGTTCTGGAACAAAGAATTATCATGAGCCATGGTGATTATTTATATAAGTAAGTCTTCCCTTAACGTCATTGATAGGTTCTTGGAAACTGCAACTTTAAGCATAATGAAACCAGTTTACCCCAGGCCCGTGGTCGGCAAACTGCGGCTCACGAGCCACATGCGGCTCTTTGGCCCCTTGAGTGTGGCTCTTCCTAAGCCTTAGGAGTACCCTAATTAAGTTAATAACAATGTACCTACCTATATAGTTTAAGTTTAAAAAATTTGGCTCTCAAAAGAAATTTCAATCGTTGTACTGTTGATATTTGGCTCTGTTGACAAATGAGTTTGCCGACCACTGCCTTAGGCTAATTGATATAAACGAGGGAAAGTCCCACAGCACATTTCTGGTCCAAAAAGAAAAAAATCACAAAACTTCTAAATAAAGACCCCACACCCCTCTAATCTTAAACACGGAAATAAATGTGAGCTGTACACATACTGAATAAAGATTCATAAAAACAAGTGAGATAATTATTTCCAACCCACTTACTCCAGATTCAGGGTTGTGGGTGGCTGGAGCCTGTCTTTGCCGCTCAGGGTCCTTCCTTCACAGGGGAAATCACACACACCCACACTCACTCAGACTGGGACAATCAGACATGCCAGTTTACCTCCTGGGCACATCGCTGGGGTGTGGGAGGAAATCAGAGTCCCTGAAGAAAACCCATGGGGGAATGTGCCAACTCTAGACAGACAGTGGTCCCAGGCAGAAGTTGATTTTTTGTCTCCTCATCAACATGATAACAAAAGGACATTATCTGAGGACCTGATACATTATAAATAGGACCAGATTTTATAATGCAATGATGTCTGCTTTAGCCTCTAGATCAGTGGTTCTCAACCTTCCTAATGCCGCGACCCTTTAATACTGTTCCTCATGTTGTGGTGACCCCCAATTTCATTGTTACAAATTGAAAATAATTAAAGCATAGTGATTAATCACAAAAACAATATGTAATTATATATGTGTTTTCCGATGGTCTTAGGCGACCCCTATGAAAGGGTTGTTCGACCCCCAAAGGGGTCGCGACCCACAGGTTGAGAACCGCTGCTCTAGATTAACATTTGCCCATGAGTTTACAAAAATACACTTGTTAGTTGGTCATGAAAAAATCACGTGGATATTACCCCAAATACCTTTAACCAATCTATAAGAGTAACATGATTATTAAAGTTTGAGAAACCCACAGGCCAGATTTCATGTTCTTTGTGTACCTCAAATTGTTACAAGGATGCCACTTATTTCTGGTTTAATTAAAATGCTGGCAGTAATCACATTTTACTTATTTTATATCGATACACTTGTACAATGTTTTATCACATAACTGAGTTGAGAATCTAAATGAAAGTATATCATCTCAACTGTTGTATTAGCTAAAAGTCTAGTCAGAGCTGGTATGAAGTCAAGTTTACTCTCTCCCGGGAAGATGCCACTGTCAGTATGAGAAATGTGTGGGACGTTAAATTAAAACGGGTGGTGAGGAAGACTTTTCTATTAGATTAACTTAAAGTATGAGTCACTTTACTTTTTTTTCCAGGTAGAACATCAAGATTTATTAAATACCATTTTGGTACAAACCTGTCAAAATTGACATCTGTGATTTTTATTCCTCATTTCTCTCAGATATTTAACAAATCAGTTTGAAATATTTACTGTTCAAAATCAGGCTTAGTAGAAAAAAACATCTAAACTTCTCTGTGGAAGAGTATTATTCATTTTTTATTCAAAACACCTGAAAACATTCATTATTTTCCTCATGCCTGACACGAACCTCAGATATGTTTTTATTTAAAGAAAACTTTTCCCTCCTTTGAGCTAAGTCTAATGAAGCAAACTCACTGTGTTAGTAAAATAGGCACTTACGTAATTTTTCATTTGAAGCAGAAAAAGTAAGTTTTATGGCATTGCCCACTGCCCTTTTAAATATCAAGCATTTGATAACATAGACTTACCTTCGTCATGCCACTATTAATTATTTTCTCACTTAAATCATACTGAAAACAGAGACCTTTGGACCAAAACGAAGGCATTATTAAACTGAGCTGTTAAATTCCAACTAAGATTGTAATTCTGCCTTAAAAAAATGTATACTAGAATCACAGGCATGGAAACATGGACAGACTGATGAATTTCAGAGGGAATCGGGGAGGAGAGAGGGTGGGAAGAGATTAACCAAAGCTCTTATATACATACTAGTGACATGGTGCACAGATTCGTGCACATTGAAAGGAAATTAATTAGAAGGTGGCCAGCAGGGCGGGACTGGGGGAGATGGGCCAGACATGCCCTGGAGCCAACCTCTCCATCCCTCCCCAGCCAGCTGCACCTGGGTGGCACCTGGCTAGAAAGAAGTCTGCAGAGCGAACAGGGTCCCTCTGGCAGGTGGGGTCCCTCAGCTTGGCCTGCGGGGATCGGGCCAAAGTAGGCTCTTCGACATCCCCTGAGGGGCCCCGGAGTGCGAGAGGGCACTCTGAAAAGGTGCTGTTGTACAGGGTGTGGAACACAAACGCAAGTGTGCAGTAAACCAGATTCAGGCCGACAGTGCCCCAGCAACAACATAGCCCACGGCTGAAGTTAGAATCATGTGGCCCCACGAGGAATCGGGCTCCCTCCTCTCTGGTTTCAGGGTGCGTCACCCGAAAACGATGCTGCCAAGTCACTGCAGCTCGGCAGCTCCTGTGTTAGAGCGTCTGCCCCCTGATGGTCAGTGCGCATCATAGTGACCAGTCAGACAGCAGGGGGGACACTTAGCATATTAGCCTTTTATATATGTAGATATGCATTACCTATGGACTCCACAAGGACAGAGAACAGAGACAATAGGGTGGTGGAGGCCTGAGGGAGGGCACAAACCACTTTTCTGAGCGGCTTTGCTTCTATCAAGATACTATCTCAGTACATTTTGGATAATTAATGTATTTAACAATGGCAACGAGAACATATTTCAAGGGAATTCTCCTTCTCAAGTGTCTAAATAATTAATTAACCAATGTAAGAAGTACTGCACATTTTTTAGCAAATTCAATTGGCATCCTGGCTTCCCTAAGGAAGGATAAAAACGTAACTTCTGTGCGTGGCACTCATCTGTCATGACTTGGCCCCATTACCTTTGCTATTAGCTTCTTACCCTTCTTGGGCACTCTAATGAAGCTAACCTGACTATTCGACAGCCCCGAATCCGATCTCAGTGCCACTGTGCAAGCATTCCCCTAATCGTGATCATACTCTCTCCCAAGCTCTGCTCTCCATAAATCCTGTTGAATTTCAGGGTCCAATTTAAAGGATGCCTCTGAGTCTGGGCGCTTACCTGCCACACTGTGTGCCGAGGGCCTGATGCATACAGTACCTTAATTTTCACAATCCCTTCCCAGTGGCAGCTTTACTAGTGACTGCATTAAGTACTTACTACATGACACCAAGTGTTTTATAGCCCGATTACATTTAACCCTCACGACAAGCTAGTTTGTTATCCCCATTCTAGGGGACCAGGAAGGTGAGGTATTGGATGTTAACTGCGGGAGTTAGGAACCCTAGCTCTGCGGTCTGAATCTGAATCCTGACTCTGGCAATTGCATCTTCCTAAAGCAGCAGTTTCCTCAAATGTTACAGAATGTGTGTGTGTCTAACAAGAGCTCTTTCATAGAACTGTGGTGAGCACCAATGAAATCGCCCACATACAGCACTCGGCATAGCATCTGGCGCCCAACAGGACCTCGCTGGGCGTTAGCTATTATCCATTTCAGTCTTTCCCCACAATATCTAACACAGCGTTAGGCATATTGGAGAAACAAAAAATACATTAGCAATTAGAGAATACTCCGTCTTTTCTTAAAATGAATTTCTTTTACACGGCAATTTAGAAAAGCGGTTTGTGCCCTGTTAACTTCAGATCATTAGAAAACAAGAACGTAAATTAAAAATGTTTATGGGTTGAGCTCACTGATGCATCTTTCCTCTCATCTGCTGCTGTAAGCAGCATGCACTCCAAGCAGAATGGAGATGGTGCTTGAGCTTAACTTTAGAGGGATTGGAAAAGCTATTTGCTTGGAAACTCTCCTGGGTGTTAGAAGGCTAAAATGTAATATTCTACTAAACACAGATCTATAATATTAGAAAACTGATAAAATTATCAGCATCTACCCCCAAAAAGGCTCCTTTAAAAAGCTTAATAATAATTTTTAAAAAATGAACACGTCCAGGTAAAAACCAAACACAAGTTTTCAACTTTGTTATAATCAAAAGGACCATATATAGTTCTACGTCTAAATTCAATTCCATTATTTTACTTAAAATCTATGCATAAATTTTAGCAATTTATAAAGGCAAGCATTCCTATATCCTTGAACATGAATCAACATGAAAAAGATTTTCATTTTAAATGGACTGCAAAAACTACAAGAAAATTTTGAAGAGCACTTTGATGATGTGGATACATTTAGAGTTGCTTTTCTTTTTTGACATTTCTGTATCTTATGATGGGACCACCACACTAAATCTAATAACTGTTACCACACAAAATTATCATACTATTATTGATTACATTCCCTTTCATCTTTTCACCCTTTCCTCTACCCTTCTCCCCTCTGTAGAGAGTCCAGAAATAAACTGTCGTATATATGGTAAATTAAGGAGGCAAGAATATATAATGGAGAAATGACAGTCTCTTCAACAAGTGGTGCTGGGAAAACTGGATACAGGCAAAAATATAAAACTGGACCACCCTCTTACACCATATACAAAAATAAACTCAAATGGATTAAAAAGTTAAATGTGCAACCTGAAACCATAAAACTCCTAGGAGAAAACATAGGTAGTAAACTATTTAACATCAATCTTGGCAATGTTGTTTTGGGTATATCCCCTAAAACAAGGGAAACAAAAGCAAAAATAAACAAATGGGACTACATCAGACTAAAATGCTCTGCACAGCAAAGGAAAGCATCAACAAAACAAAAAGACAACCTACTGAATGGGAGAAGATATTAGTAAACGAAATATCCTATAAGGGATTGATATTCAAAATATATAAGGAAATCATACAAAAAATTAACAATCAGGTTAAACAATGGGCAGAGGAAATAGACACTTCCCCAAAGAGGACGTATAACTGGCCAACAGACATATGAAAAGATGCTCAACATCATGAATCATCAGGGAAATGCAAATCAAAGCCACAATGAGATATCACCTCACACCAGTCAGAATGTCTATCCTATATAATAAAAGCCTAATATGCAAATCAACTGAACAGTGGAACAACCGGTCGGCGGGGGGCAGGGCTGGTGAGCGGGTGGTGACAAGCCAGCCAAGGCGGGTGCCAGTGGGCAGAGGGAGGGGATGGTGAGCGAGGGGCTGGGCAGCGACCGGCAGTGGCGGAGGGGCAATTGGGAGTCGGGACCGGCTGCTCACCAGCCGGTGCCATCCTCCGATCAGCCCGTGGGTCGCCTCCCTCAAAGGCCGTCTGTCGGACATCCCCCCAGGGCTCCTGGTCTGTGAGAGGGCACAGGCCAGGCTGAGGGACACCCCCCCCCCCGAGTGCGCAAATTTCCGTGCACCGGGCCTCTAGTCATCAATAAATCAACACACAAGTGTTGGTGAGGATGTGGAGAAGAGGGAACCCTTGTGTACTGATGAGGAGACTGCAAATTGGTGCAGCCACTGTGGGAAGCAGTGTGGTTTCCTCAAACTTTCCTGTATTTACATTCTTCCCTGGAATTTAATTTAAAACATTAAGATTCTCTGCTATTAACTACTGTGCTACATTAGGCAACATGTTGAAAAAATATTCTATTAGGATTAAATAATATGTTAAAACTGATCTGAATATGTATATAATATAGCCTTCATTTCAAGGACACAGTAATGTAAGAAAACAAACATATAAAATAGTCACAGTAAACAAAGATTTCAAGTAAACCGTTCAAAGCACTCCCAGGCTTCAGCTCTGAGAAGATGTAAAAAGCATCACAGGAATAGAGTAAAGCCACCCGCCCTGTGAGTCCTTGTCCTGAGCCTGGTCCTGCTGCCTCTGACAGATGGTCTCAGGTCACGTTCACAGCAGCACTGCAAGGTGGGCAGCACCTGGCCCTACTCCCCAGAGGAGAACACCTGATGAGAGAGGTCCTTTTAAAGAAATAGAAATGTTGGTTTCCTTTATTATCACGAAATGCAAGCTCTCTAGCTCAAAATTAAAAATGTGTCCCATAAACCTCTTCAGTCTTTTATTAATAAGTGAAAATAATGCTCTTGAAAAAAAATAAAGAACAAGAAAATTTGATTATTTTTTTTAAAAAGGAAGAAAAAAATGACCTCTTTCCAAATTCTCTAGTCACATAATAACTAGTAAAAAAAATGCTCAGTACAACATGCTTAGAAAAATAATCCTTTATTGTCACATTTAATTAAGAAACACCGCAGAATGCTTCACTGGTTGGAATAAGTAAGGCAAACGTTTAAAAATGTTTCTGCTCTATTAAAGTGCATTTTATAATTTTACCAATTACAATTAAAATAATAAATGCACTCATTTTAACTGTGCAGTGTGATGAAACTTTACAGTTGTACACAACACTATAACGTCTACTACATTCAAATGATAACAAGCCCATTACCCCAGGATGTCTCCTGGTCGTCCTCTCTGGTCTCCCAAATTTCAGCCCAGGCAGTCCCTGGTCTGCTTCCTATGCCTGGTCTGGCATGGTAGATTTTAATATAAACAGAACCAGACAGTACTTATTCCTTTGAATTTGACATCATTCACTTAGCATAATTTAAAAAATTCATTAAAATTCGACATGTGTTTGCATATATTAATATTTTGTTCCGTTTTACTTTTGAGTAGTATTCCATAGTACAGATATGCCACATTTAGGTTGTGTCCAGTCTGGAGCAGTATTATGAATAGCAATGCTATGAACACTCACAGAAAAGTCTAAGTATAAAATGTGTTCATTTCTCTTTGACAAATACCAAGAAACTGGGTTGTTGAGTTATATGGTAAATTTACACTTAACTTTATAAGACAGCATACTGTTTTACAATTTGCATTCTCACCAGCAACATATAAGAGTTCCAGTTGCTCCATATCCTCATCAACATTTAGGACTGTTAGTTTTTTTAACTTATGTCAATTTAGTCAGTATGTAGTGGTACCTCACTGGGTTTGAATGTGCATTTCTCTGACAAACAGTGATGGTGAGCATATTTTCATGTGTTTATTGGTTATTTGTATATCTTTTAGGATATGCTTATTTAAATCTTTTGGCCACATTTTAATTGGATTGCCCTGTCTTATTATTGTGTTGAAGGAGTTCTTCATATGTTCTGAACACCAAGCCCTTCATCAGATTTATGTTTTACAAATATTTTCTCCTAGTCCAGGGCTTGCCTTTTCCCCTTAGGTATTCTTTGAAAGATGTAAAGTTCCGAATTTTGATAAGATCCATTTTACCACTCTTTTCTTTTATAGTTCAAGCTTTCTGTGTGCTGTTTAAGAAGGTTTAGGTTAGAAATCCAATCTAATGTCACAAGAGACAATGGCAATGGTTTCAACTGAATTCACACAAACCAGAATGTGCACATTCATTCAACATGCCTTTATAGAGCAGCTGATACATGAAACACACTTGGCCAGCAGGCTCTCCTGCCAAACTCACTTTCTCTTCTCTGTTTTAACACACCTCAGGGCTTAATAACTGGAAAATTAGCCTTCATTTTTACATATGGAATAAGAGTCAGGGAAGGAGACTTTGAAAATAGACATAAGTCAGCCCACGGCATAGGTTACCTCATATAATCATCACAGAAAACGCTAGGAGGTACATATTATCACTACCCGCTTTCACCTAGTGGGTAAGAACATGGACGTGGGAGGAAGACTGCTTGTGTTCAAATCCCACTCCACCATTTCCTGGCTAAGAGACATTGAAGCCAGCTAACCTCCTCTGCTTTCATCCCCTCACTGTGGCACAGAGGAAAATAATAATGCCCACATCAAAAGATCGTCTTAACTACTGACGACATAACACGTACGAAGACCAGCACAGTGCCTACCATATAGTAAACACTGTGTAAGTGTGAGTTCTCCCATGTTTACTTTATGGATAAGATACAAACTATTTAAGGGCAAACAAACAACAACAACAACAAAAAAAAACAACTAGTGGCACTCGAAGTGTGATCCTTAGATCAGCAGCAGCAATTTTACCTGGGAACTTTCTAGAAAAGAAAATTCTCAAACCTACTTGAATCAGATACTCTAGAGGTAGAGCCCAGCTCTGGCAAACCCAGAGATTACAACATCCATTACCGTTTGAGAGCCAGGAAGTGAGAGAAGTCGGGCCCCGCAGTCTGGAGAGAGAAATCTATAGGCTGGTGGGGAGGCATGACTGGCTGGACTACCCTGCAGGGAGAGGGTGGTAGCTTAGCTGAAGGGAGGCCCATCTACACGTTGAAACTGGCTCAAAGGGCCAAGGGGACCACAGTGGAGGCTGGTGGTTCACGCTGAGCCCACAAGACACAGAGGCTGTTGTGTGGTCTCCCAGGCCCACAGAGCATACAGTGGCATCGTTCCATTTCAAGTCTCAGCTACATGTCACCTTCTCCAAGGGACATTCTCTTATCATCTTGTCCCAGATAGTTTTCCATCACCTCCACTCTTCTCCAGCTCATCATTTGGTTTTCTGCATGGTATTTTTACAACTGACTATGCTTTCATTTACTTGTTGATTTTTTTTTAGTCCCTACTATTACTAAGAATCTCCATTAGGACAGGAATATGATCTGTTTTTCTTATTTTCATATCTCTAGTTCTCTGCTTCAGGCATAAATGCAGTAAACACTCAATAAAATATTTGTATTATGGATGAATAAACAAATGGATACCTAATAGCACAATGACTTCTTTGATATCAACTTGAAAAAAAAATGTGCTGAGAAATTCAAAAATAGTAAGGGTTTCTCTGGTATATCTTGCAAAATATCAGCCCTATGAAATCCGTGTTTTAACATCAAAAGGTAAACTTCATGGAGGAATGGAAATTGAGTATTTGATCAAGATTATTGGTAATAATGACATGAGTAACAATTACCATCTGGGCACCTGCTGATGCCACAGGCACTATATTAGGTATTTCCTTACATTCTCTGACTCCCTCCAAACAACCACTGACGTTGTTTCGAATACATTTACAGTAATTTCTGAGGTTATCCCACTGATAAGGAAGCTGAGGCTCAGAAAAGAGAAAACACTTGCCAAAAAATGCATTGCTAGTGAAAGAATGAGACTGAACTCAAACCACACTTCTGTGTCTTCAAAGCAACTTATTTCCACTATTTATTTGTCCTTATGAAGGCCTATGTGGAATTCTGTCTTTACAGAAATTCATTCTTTCAAAAATGTTACAATGCAGTTCCTGGCTTTAGGAGTTCACAACTGAGTGAAGAACACAGATATATAAACAGATAGCCAATAGCAGCAGGTACTACATGGAAGCCATGAGCAGAGGTCTATGGGATTCAGAAGAGGTTTCCAGAGCTCCCCAACAACTCTTATATAAGTCTGGGAATTTAAGAATGATCTGTTTGGGCCTGAATCTGATGGCCAGACTTAATCATGCTCCATTTATGAGCAATGCTTACTCAAGTAGTAATGGTAAAGCTGAGATATGGTCTCGCCTGTTGGGCTAAAATAGAACATAAGCTGAATTAGTCACCAAGTGTTTGTTCTCATGTCCTAAAGCTATCAAACCAAAATGCCACAATTGCTGCATGCTCCACCCAGCAGCTTCAGTTCTCAGAAGACACACCAACTATAGAAGAGACCATTTTAGGGAGAATACACAATCGGCAACTTAGAGCAGGTAGTCTACTTTAAGCAAAATAAATAAATTTAGCAGTAACAACCATTCCATGTACGAAGTGACTTAAGACCTTTTTGCTCTAGTGCAGTGGTTCTCAACCTTCCTAATGCTGCGACCCTTTAATACGCCGGGTACTCATATGTGGGCGTATCTGCATGTGGGCGGACCCGGCTGGAGACGGATAGAGGAGCGGTGTCTTGGTTCCTAAGACCATCAAAAATATGTGTTTTCCGATGGTCTTAGGCGACCCCTGTGAAAGGGTCGTTCGACCCCCAAAGGGGTCGTGACCCACAGGTTGAGAATAGCTGCTCTGGTGTCTAACAGGCTGCAGCAGCTATTATGAATTTAAATCAGTGAAAAAGAAGTCCCTCAGGAAAACCAGTGCAAGCAATTGTTTCAACTATAAGTAAAGACCACTGGCCTTAATTTTGCTTTTCACCTTGAAGACTATGACAAGGATAGTTTAACTAGTGCCACTTCAGTGGATATAACAGAAGCAATATTTGAATTAGATGTCTACTTTAACTGTTTTTCCAGTATGGGTTAAATATTTGACTTAATGAAAGAGTTATTAACTCTATGGCCAGTAAACTTGCACACACACACACACACACACACACACACACACAAACACGAAACTTCTACCCAGCCGGTGTGGCTCAGTGGTTGAGCTTCGACCTGTAAACCAGGAGGTCACGGTTCGATTCCCAGTCAGGACACATGCCTGGGTTGGGGGATCAATCTCCAGTGCGGGGTGTGCAGGAGGCAGCAGATCAATGTTTCCCTCTCATCACTGATGTTTCTATCTCTCCCTCGCCCTTCCTCTCTGAAATAAAATATACTTTAAAAAACCCAATCTTCCTGGACCAAAAGAAAATATCTAATTTCCTTTTAACACAATGAAAACAGCTATGTGGCTGGAAGCTGCACTGTGGCATGATCCCAACAGCAAAGGAGGTCACTCTGCCAGGTCCGGACCAACATGGAGAACGGAATGATGATCTGTGCTGTGCATGCCTGGTGCATCACAGGCTTCCTTACAGAAATAGTTCAGCTGAAAGGAAAACAAAACATTGTTTGGGAAGATGGAAGCAGTTTTGGTGTGAGGTAAAATGTTGAGAATTCCAAAAAAAAATTAGACAGCTATTCATGACATACATAGATCACCCATTCATTTTTCCATGGTGCCCACAGTGGTCATTTCAGTGCTAGAATCTAGAAATACAGTGACAAAGTATAGTTTAGGATTCTCAATCCAAGGTTGTTTTATGCTACCTACCTCCTTTTAAAGAGTTATTATTGTTGTAAAACCCCATCGTTAGTACTCCACACACAGCCACCTGCACATGCATGCTTATCCACCCCCCAAGTTACTAGTACAACCCTAATTAATATTCTGCGGACAGCACAGCAAGGAGACAAGAAATAGACAACCACACTTGGTGCTGGGGAAGCGACGCCTGAGTGTCACTGTGCTTGAATGCCTCGCCAGTCATGCGACCACATATAACTGAGCTCCTGCCTTCAGGACCTCTTGGTTACTTGCTGCCATCAACTGACTGATAAATGGCAGCTATGCCCTAGAAAGAAAGAGCAACCTTCACCCTCCCAAAGCTTCCAGTAATACTCCCCTGGAGTCCAGAACAACCAAGAAATTCTTACGAAGCCTAAGTGGACCACTTGCTTTTCTCCCTTGTTCCTTAACCCTCGTGGGCAGTACATCTGAGTCCAAGAGGCCTCCCAAGCAGATAACACAGACCATCCAAATCCCCTGCTGTGTACACTCACAGCCCCCTGCACTGGCCCAGCCAGCACCTGCCTTCTCAGTTTCACTGGGAGCTTGGTGAATGCAGGCACTGTGCATCCCAGCCCTCAGAGGGAGGTGCTAGGCACAGTGTAGGCCTCCTCATGGTTCCGAAGTAACTGAGCTCTTAAAGGTGAAGCAGTTAATCAGGTCTCATGAACCACAGTCAGGTGCTCATCTCACCATCCCTTTCTCTTTCCACTTCATCGTGATTAGAGATGCTCAAAGGAATGCTCACTTTGGACTCTGTGCTTCCCCACAGCAGCTTTCAGCGCTCTGTGATGTCAGAGCATCTTAGCCTGCTCCACCCAGGACCCTGCTGCAGGCTCCACAAGGAAGAACACACGTCTGCACTGGTTATTTCTGTAACTCCCAGCGCCAGAGGGGTACCTGGGCAAGTGATATTCAAAACCTTTAACCCTAGTGCCTCCAAAGCACTGAGTAGCCAGCACTGTCCGCCAGCCCAGCTGACAGGAACATCAGTGTAACTGAGCTTCATTTCCTCCAGGTTATCAAATTCAATTATTTTCCATCTACAGATCTTTCCTAAGTCTTTTTTGGTGGGTTTACACAACAATAAACCCCAGAAAAAGATAGCAAGAGAGATGACAGCAAGAACAATGCTAACAGCCAACGTTCACCAGACACACCCACGCCAAGGTGAACATGAAGACCTGAACAGGAGACGGTGTCAGAACATGTCAGCTACTGTCTTTATTTTAACTATATGCTATGAAGACAGAACTGTATCCTTAAACCCACTTCCCTCTCAATACACCCCAAGATACACAGTAGTCAAGGAAGATTTGCAAAACTGAACACACCCAATTATGTTGTATAATAATCTTTCCCAAGGAAAGGCGTAAGATTCTGATGCATAATAATCTGACACTGAATAACTTAAAAAAACATTCTTTTGGGCAAAAATAACATATAAATATATTCCAGTGATCTCCTAACTCTGAATACAAACCGCAATCAGTAAAAAATTTTCAGCACACAAGTCCCTGATATTGTATGATGATATGCACGCTACTGTATAATTTAAAATATAAAAAAAGTTTTTAAGTTTGATAAAAATATAGAAATATTAAGTTCTAATATTTTTCCTACATCGCTACATATTTTCTTACAGACCCAGTGTGGGGTCCATCCTATGACATCTTTGGAGTACCAATTTTTAGTGATTTAGAATACAGATTCACGTTATACTCAACGATAGCTAGTATAATTTCTTTGGTGACTTAGAAGACACATTAGTAACCTGAGACACTCCAGGTCAGCATGAGGTCATCTGCTCTAACGCTTACCTACTATAACCCTCTCATTCTACCGATGAGTAAACCAAGACCAAAACATAACCAACCAATGGCCTCCCCAGTGACACACAACTCATCCATGGCAAGACTAGGAACAAGCTGTGAGGTTCCCAAAGGCCTTGGATGAACAGACTCCATTTCTCTTCATGATTCCACACCAGAAGAGCCTCATACACAATCACTGTCAGTGCACTGAAGCCTGGTGGGGGCACTGGGAGGTGGGGGGCTGGTCAACAGAGTGCAGGGGATAGCACACAGCACAGAACTCCACCCCGTCAAGTTTTATGGAACTGATGAAACAGCAGGTGGCCCCACCTTCAAATACAAACAGTTCATCAAAAATCTAAATTCAACCTGATGTCCAGAGGCTTTTTTTTTTTTTATCAATTCAAGCAAACTAGATAATACGTTTTATTTTTTATTATTTTACTAAATTTATTGGGATGACACGGGTTAATATGGTCATATAGGTTTTAAGTGTATGTTTCTATGATACACGATCTGTATATTGCATTGTGTGTCCACCACCCCAAGTCTAATCATCTTCTGTCACCATATATTTGGCCCCATTTACCCCTGACTATCCTCCCACCTCCTTCCCTCTGGTAACCACCATACATTTTCAATAAATCTCAGTACAGTGGATAAAAGCAGATTTTTTTTTTTTAGAGAAGAAATATGGGGAATCAATTCCAGATGTGAAGAAATCTTCAAGTGTGATCTTAATTAAACTGGCTACCCATTTAGAAAACATAATCTCTTAGCCAGAATCTGGCTGTTAGAGCTAAAAGAGACCTCTAAGACCAATTTCTGGTACAAAACGTTCATATTAGATATGAAAAACGGAGACCAGATGACTAGAAAAATAAGTCATATTAGGAACATCAGAGCATTGATTGTTTGAAGGGAATTATTGTGAACTCCAGGGGGGGATAGAGCTGGATAGCATCTATCTCGCATTCTGAAAAACAAATTACTGCATTTTTAGTTAGTTTTTTTAAAAACAAAATATACTACCAAAAAAAATTACTTAGAAGAAATGTAACACAGTGATGAATCTGCTATGTGGACATTATTAACTATTAAATTAGTACATTTCCCCTCTTTAGGCTTGTTTTAGTAACAGAACCATTTCCAAGAATTCATAAGGTTGAGATCAGTTCAGTTCTTCCTTTCATCCACAACCACTGTGCCATGAGATGAAAATAGACTACCACACAATCGCAGTATGCATAGGCTCTGGACACTT
Source organism: Myotis daubentonii (assembly GCF_963259705.1). NCBI lineage: Eukaryota > Metazoa > Chordata > Mammalia > Chiroptera > Vespertilionidae > Myotis > Myotis daubentonii. The sequence continues at coordinate 22,685,372 of NC_081850.1, forward strand.
TTTAATGCTACCAAAGATCACATACCACATCAACCACTGCCTCCCTTCCCTTCCCATCATTCTGATTGGATCTATATCCTGAATGCTCAAGTTCCTGAACAACGTGAGCATCCTAATAGTCTACAGTCATTACAGGAGAAATGGGCCACGACGGAAGAAATGGTCACAGGCCAGCCCTGCCTTGACCATAGACAGCAGGCAGAGACTGGGCCTAAGACCCAACCTCCACCTCTCATCCCTCACCTGCCTGATGGCATCTGGAAGCTCCTGGAGCTCCATCATCATTAGCCAAGAAACTAAAGAAACATGATTTCCAGCTTAACTGCTAATGAGCAGTAATTTCTTCAATCGGTGCATCTTTGGTCTTGCCTAGTCTCTAGGTTCTAGCGGAGTTCCACAAGTACCACAAACTTCTTTTTTTTTATTTAAATGACCCAATGTTAGCACTAACATGTGATAAACAATTCATAAGGTTTTTAAATATTTTTTAAATATATTTTATTGATGTTTTACAGAGAAGGAGAGGGATAGAGAGTTAGAAACATCGAAAAGTGAGAAACATCGATCAGCTGCCTCCTGCACACCCCCTACTGGGGATGTGCCCGCAACCAAGGCACATGCCCTTGACCGGAATCGAACCTGGGACCCTTCAGTCGGTAGGCAGACACTCTGTCTACTGAGCCAAACCAGTTAGGGCTACCACAAACTTCTTAAAACAAGAAAAAGCAAGGAGCCAGAGCACCTGTGCCTTCTGCTTCTTCCCCTCCCTCCACCTTCTGCCCTCCCAGCCAGCCAATGGGGGTCCTCCTCACACCAAACCCAGTGCACGTGCTTTCCTACAAGCTTCTCCACAGGGAACTGGTGTGTTTCTCCATACAAGGTTAAAGACACTGGGCACAACCAGAGCAGCGTCCGGTAATATTCAATATGTGCTCAATAACAGTCTGTTTTTGGAACACTGTTATGAAATGAAAGGTAGTATGTCAGACACTTACGAATGAAAAATTACTTCCATTACCTTGTTATCAGCCTCATCCATTCATTCAGTAAACATGTCAGAGCCTTCCATTATAAATGGGCTGGTAAAGGTGCTCTCCAATTAACTGCTACATATTTACCCATTCATGTACCTGTTCATTTGCTCAAAAAATATTCATTGCACTCCAGTTATATGTTAGATCCTGAGAATATGAACAAAGGTATAACCCCAATAACCAAAGATAGCGATTCTGAGGCTGATTAAAATTTGAGTCACTTGTAAAGCTGGCTAAAAATCCAGATTTTGATATCTGACCCTAAGAGGCTTGGCTCCAGGAGAAGGGGATATGAACCAGGAACCCACACTTTTATCAAGCACCTCCAGGTGATTCTATTGCAAGTAGCCTTTAAACAGTGGCCTAAGAGAAGTCAGGATACATAGAGAAAGAAACAGCCACGGAAGCACCTGGAAGTCCAAATCAGTGTCAATGACCAGACTACAGACCTTCACTGAATGAAACACCTGGTGACAGGTGTACACAGAAGAAGGGCCTTACAGCAGATGATCACAAAAAGTAAACACTGGATAAATGGGGGAAGATAGGTTTAAGGCAAGCTACACATGCTCTTTGAATATATAACCAGGGAATCCAGTTAACATGGCAAGGATGTTGTACCAGGCAGCCAGAGATCAGTATCTTGGTTCTTTAAGTCTCATTTTCCCCAAACAATTCTTCAGAACCACCCAAACTGCATGTCTCTAAGGAGTATAATACCACAATTTTAGGAGAAAGACTTACAAGCACTGTATTTCATGTCTATCTTGTAGCTATGATAAAAACTTATTAAAATTAAAACATGATGAAATTTTAGAGACCATACAACCCCCTTATTTAATAACTGCACAATCTGAGAACCAGGATGGCCTTGTGATGAGGTCCAAATCGCACATTTCATGAAAGGCAGAACGAGGGCTAGAACCTAGGTCTCCTGGCTCCCATCCATCCCAATACTATGCAATGCTCACATTCTGAAGGTCAACATCCGGATTTGTCTCTATGTCCTCTGCAAAAGTCACATCCTACACCTGAGTACAGTTTCATGCAGTTTGGGCAAAAGGCATCAGGGGCGGGGAACAATTTAATTTTCTAGAAATTAATTAAAACATGGATTTTTATAAACAGCTGGTACCGCATATATCACCATATGCTGTGCTAGAGCGCGCATTACTTCTAAAAATATTAAAGCTTCTCTGATGGAATTGGATCCGAGATCGATTCGTAGCTGGCAACCTATACAAAGCCTCGTTTCACATGGAAGATCTATAAAAGCAAGCGTAGCTGGCTGGATTTCACCCATTAATAGTTGGTGCCCGATATGTAATTCTCCTTTTAGCTGGACAAAACCTACCCAGAACTTTTTGCTGGAAAGTAAAGCTACCCGTTAAGAAAAATCCCCCAAAACAAGCTGCTAAGGCAGTGATGGTGAACCTATGACACGCGTATCAGAGGTGACACGCGAACTCATTTTTTGGGTTGATTTTTCTTTGTTAAATGGCATTTAAATATATAAAATAAATATCAAAAATATAAATCTTTGTTTTACTATGGTTGCAAATATCAAAAAACTTCTATATGTGACACGGCACCAGGGTTAAGTTAGGGTTTTTCAAAATGCTGACACACCGAGCTCAAAAGGTTCGCCATCACTGTGCTAAGGTTTCTACCTCCAATATACCTTGTTATTCTATCTTTTTTCACCTTAAGATTGTCAAATCAGCCCTGACCGGTTTGGCTCAATGGATAGAGTGTCGGCCTGCGGACTGAATGGTCCCAGGTTCGATTCCGGCCAAGGGCATGTACTTGGAGCTCCTGCATCGCCTGCACACACACTTGACTTCACAACCAGCCTGAGAAAAGTAAGAAATGTGAGAAATGAAGAGGTGAAAACAGAGCAGAGAGGAGGCTAAAACCACACCCTCCCAGGCCACTGTGGTATCACTGAGTTGCTAGAGCAGCAAAAGGAAACGGTTCGTGTACAAAGAGCCGCACGGCCTCCCTGGACGGCAGGTGTCTTTTCCACTATGGCCATCTGGAACCTCCTTCCCCGGAGGTTGGCCGGGCGCTGTCCTTTGCTTACCCGCAGTCAGAGGAGGATGAAGGGTCATGGCGGGATAATAAATTCCTTACATCTCAGAATGCCATCCGAGCACAGCCACAGCAATCTATATTTTTAATTGACAATCGAGCATTACATACAAATTACACTCCCAGAATTAAAATCCCTGAGCTTTAGGATTATATGTTTCATGCCAATGTGGCTACATTAAAAAGACCTGATAATTATAATTACTTATTTCTTTTTAAAAATATGTATATTTTTATAAATATCAGAAAGGAAGGGAGAGGGAGAGACAGAAACATCAATGATGAGAAAGAAGCATTGATTGGCTGCCTCCTGCATGCCCCACATAGGGGACTGAGTCCCTACCGACTAGGAATTGAACCATGACCTCCTGGTTCATAGGCAGATGCTCAGCTGGGCATTATTTCTAATTTTAAAAGTCAGATAACAAGATAACAAATGGGGTCTGCTTGCTATCACGACACTTCTGCTACTTTTCTTTCTCCAGCAGAATCACTGTAGGCAAAGAGGTGACGGTTCTTCCCCCTCGCTTTAGAAGGCTCTCGGCTGGGCTGGGAATGAAGAACCCAGCAAAGTGGCTGGAGATCGAGCAGGTCCTGAGAGCTCTGCCATGATTCCCCAAGGAGCAAGCTCCTTCTCTGCCTCTCGTGGAAGCTGAGTGGACGGTGGCCCCTGGGCGCTCTCTAAGCTTTGGGGTGACTTTGGCACGGCAAGACGAACAAGAGGGAGCGGAACTGGCGGCTGTCTTGCTGGTGGGTGCTAAAAAAACGACAGCTGGTGTTTTTGTCCCTGGAGAGTATTGAAGGAACACTGGCTGGGGAATCTGGCAGATTTTACTTGGAGTCCCAGGGCCTCTCCTTATTACCTGGAACGTTGCTGAATGTTTACCACCTACCTTACAGGGCACGCACAGGCAGCCAGTGAGGGCAAGTGCACACAGCACAGACTCCGGAGCCTGACACCACGCCAGGAGAAAGAAGGTTGTTCTGGCCCAAAACTCCACTCAGGAAAACAAGAGGGGGGCAGGTGAGGCGAGAAGACAGGACCCAGAGTGTACAGCATGGAGAGGCCATGTTCGAGGCCGGCTCTCCTTGGACTCCTCCACAGGTTAAAGGGCTCAGAAACCAGGGACAGGCAACGCCAGTCCTCCCACAGAGGTGGAGAAGGCATACTGGAGGCCGTGCGTTGGAGAAGGGCTGTCAGGTACCCATGAGAATCTGCAGAACACCATGGAAGCTGCTCCTCAGAAAAATATGCTTGCACACGCAGGTAACACTTTCCTTTAACGTCAGGGGTCCACAGATTCCCTAAGAATTCCCGACTTAACGGGCTTAGATCTATTGGTGGTGCTTAGCTGGTATGTACGTTGACATAGACGTACTAGATGTCATTGTTTTACTTTAAAAAATATATGCAAATCCAAGCCTTTAACAAAATAACAAAAACAAATGTGAAGTAGGAAACATGAGAGAAGAGAACTATAGCCTTTCTGAAGCCACACGTCAGGACCAGCGAAGCTTCTAGAAGGGGCAGCTGTGTGTGCTCTAACTTCAGGCCATCTCCTCAACTGCCCATCACAAAGGCCCCCTCAACAACACTGCTGGTGTTGCCAAACCAGCCCTGGGCCAGAGGAAATCTGGAGAAACTCATAGGAGGCGAGATCCCGACATATGGAAGCAACAAAAGGAACAGGTGCCAGGTAGGGTTCAGAACCCACCCCAGACCTGCACCTGCGGGACTCCCACAGGCTCCATCTGCTGTGTCCTCGGGCCAGAGCCTCGCTCTGTGGGCCGTAACCAGAGAAACAGGAGGATAACCACCCCCTCCCACCCCACAGGAGAGCCCATCAGCTCAAATAAGGGGATCGGGTGAGGAAGCCCAAAACAAAGACAAGGAGAAAAAAGCATCCTTTCTGCTCTGCTTCCTCAACCACTGACAGCCAGACTGATTGGAACAGTTCTCCCTCATGGCCTCGGGGTCACCCTGGGGGTTAGCACCTACTTCCTGGGCCTGGTTCTCCATGAGGATGCAGTGACCTCAGTCCCTTTCACACTGAAACAGTAAACCTGGCTATGTGAAGCCCCATGTAGGGTGCTAATTAGGAAGGAAGAAATTGCCCTGGCTGGGTGGCTCACTTGGGTGGAGCATCATTCTGTACACCAAAAGGCTGCACATTCAAGTCCAGGTCAGGGCACATACCCAGGTTGTGGGTTCGATGCCCAGTCGGGGCATGTGCAGGAGGCAACCGATTGATGTATCTCCCCTCTCCCCTCTCCCTCTCTCTCGAATTAATATTTAAAAAAATACACAAAGAAGTAAGGATCTGCCCCAGTTCCTGGCCCCAGCAATTCCCATTCCCAGACCACTTCTAAGGGGCTCGCTTGCCATCTTCAGTCTCTGAATTTCCAAGACCAAGGTGAATGAATGCAGAATTGAAGTCCTGCTTCTGCCACTTACCAGCTGCTTCCCCTTTGGAAAGTTACTCTCTTCACCTCGTTTCCTCGCCCATAGAATGGAATTAACCTCTCCCCGAGTACCACACAGGCTACTGTTGAGCGGGTCCCAAGATGAGACACACAGGAATACTTTTTAAATAGCTCCTGACAGTAAGAAAATGTCGGAAAACGTCAGGTGACGTGGGGGAGACAATGAGGGAAGGTGGACTGTTCAAAAGAAACTGTGTCTCCAAAGCCCTGCAATTAGAATTCTGCTCCTCTGACTCCGAAGCACCAGGTGTGGCTCCTGGACCAGCACCCAGTCCACAGCAGACATGAAGGCAATGGCACCACAGGCTGCTCCCACCCTGGGAGCCGGGGCCTCCTCATCTCCTCCTCCGTGTTTATTCACACAGGAGGATCCCATGTTGAAGGAGAGCCTGCTGAGCTCGTGAGACAGCAGCTGAGAGTGCGTGCAGGCAGGCGAGAGGACCAGGCATACTCATTAACATGCAGGCCTGACCCTCCCAGAAAGGTATGGCCAGAGGGAAAGAAACACCATCTGTCCAGCTAACTCTAGCCAAGGCTTATGAATAAATTAAACATAAGAACAATCTTCCTCTCAGACGTACTCTGAATATATATTCTTCATTTAACCATTACAAATCACAACGTTCCTTTCTCATTGCCCCAACATGTCTACTTGATCCAAAATTCATCAACCAAGCAACTGGCAGTTTCCAAAACCTTGACCCAACATGTCTTAGAGCCTACAGCAGCCTTTTCCAACCTTTTTTTATCTCAAAATACTTAAACAAAATGCTTAAATTCTATGGCACACCACAAAATATTTATTTTTTGCCTATCTGACAAAAATTGATATTTTGATTGATTTATTAAAAAAATAATAGTCATTATCTATCCTTCCTTTGCTGTAATGTGACTTTTAAAAAAATCAGGTGCCTAAACTTGTATATAAAGATTTCTAGTATCAAGAATTAATCAATCAGATATAACCTTATTATGTCATGTGACCAAGAAGATGACCTATATATTTATGGTTCAAAACAAGGCATTCACACCAGATGGCTATTGTCGTGTTGGCTGTTGTCATTTTTTTTGTTTTGCAATCTAAGGGAAAAGAGGTCAGTGCCACTGATTAAATAGCCAGGAATTGCATGTTTTAAAAATCCTTGTGGCACACCAGTTGAAAAACGCTGGCCTAGAGGACCAATGAAAACATGCCTTAAAATGCTGCACCTTTGCTCCACTAAAAGGAACCTGGGCTTCTCAAAGAAATGGTTAATTTCAGGGCTGGGGCACAGTAGGTACAATAGGAACCTGGAACATCTCATTATGATAGAAAGCAAAAATGAGTTCTTAAAAAAAAAAAAAAGATAAGGAAATATTACAAGAGCCAGTTTGAAGGGGCTTCCATTGGCCAATGCTGGGGCAATCAGGGCAGCAAAATAATTGAGTTCAGTAGTGACTTAAAACCACTGGAAAACAGGAATTCGTGAGTCCATAGGAATAACAGCTGAGAGGTGGACAGCAAGATAGACAGACAGACAGGAATGAAGGCAGGATTCCTGCTCACAGTGGAATGCTGAAGGCTGAGCCAGTGAACATGGAAGGAATACTGAATGAAAACTGTGACTGTGCCCCTATCAGAGTAAAGCCTCGGTCCAGTGAAAATCACCAAAGGACTCTAAATATTGCATTGATTTTGGTGAGAAAAAGGATATTTGCATGATCTTAAAGTGTCTCCTCATAGACTTAGAAGAAAAAGAAAACAGTGCCCACTCAAGAAACTAGGCAAGACCTTGGCAGAGAGAAGGAAGTTCTGACCAACAATGCGCATAATTTGCCTCCAGAGGTGATGTCCTGAGAGGGACACAGCGTCACCTATTAAATATTCCAATCGAGATTGTATTACCAGAATCTAATCATAAGAAAATGCCAAACAATCCCAAACTTAGGACCATTCTGCTTTTTTGTAGGGGAAGAGATATCTATCTTGAAAACTGTCAATGTCATGAAAAATAAAATAAGACTATCCAAGTGTTTCAGCTTAAGAAAACTAATGAATGCAATTAGAGGGAATCTCTCACACTAGGCTAGATCCTGTATTGGAGAACAAAATATACAATATGTCATTGTGTTAACTGGCCAAGTTAGAATATAAGTATTAGATTTGATTTTTTAAAGAAAACAACAAGTACCAAAGCTAAATTGACTGAAGTTGAGAAATGTACTGTGGTTAAATAAGAGACTATCCCAATTCTTAAAAAATAAACATTTAGATATGTGGAGGTGAAGGCCATGATATATGTATATAACATATCCTCAAAATGGTTCAGAAAAGCACATTGTGTGTGTATGCAGGTCTGTAGGCATGTGCGTGTCATGCGCGAATGTAGGAAATGATAAAGCTGAAAGTTGGGTTAAATTTTAACAGTAGGTAATTCTGGATAAATGGGGCACAAGTATTCTTTGTACTTTTTCCCCGTAAGTTTAAAATCACTTCCAAAGAAAAAGAAAAAACAAACAAAACTCATTTTCTGATTATATTGTTCTTGAAACACTGTAATGTTCTATCTTCCAGAACATCATTCTCTTCTGGATTTCCTACTTCTCCTCTGACTTCTTCACAGGCAATGGTTCTTTAGATTGTTCCCCAAACTCTGTGGGTCTCTTGTTCTCCATCTACACCAACTGTGGGCAAACTACGGCCCGCGGGGCCGCATCCGGCCCGTTTGAAATGAATAAAACTAAAAAAAAAAGACCGTACCCTTTTATGTAATGATGTTTACTTTGAATTTATATTAGTTCACACAAACACTCCATCCATGCTTTTGTTCCGGCCCTCCGGTCCAGTTTAAGAACCCATTGTGGCCCTCGAGTCAAAAAGTTTGCCCACCCCTGGTCTACACTCTAGTGTATAAAGTCTGTCACTCACATCTGAGGTTTGAACAGTACATGAACAGGATGCCACTTAAGTCCTTATTTCCAACTACTATACTTACTGGACTTCTCCACCTAGATTCCTACAATCTCCTTGAACACAACTGGGCACTGCAGGACACAGCTTCTAGGTCCAGGAAACATTCAGACACAGCTTGGGACCTGAGAAAAGTAACACCACAAGACACCAACCCCTTATTTGTCACTGACCACTAAAGGGCCCCTGCAGATGGAAAGAAACGGAGAAAAAACAGAACCAATGCTTTATTTTACGCTTCCAATCAACAGCAAGCTCAAGGAGAATGATCACCAGAAACCTCAGGAGAAGTGGAAGATTGAGGAAAGAGCAGGTGTAACTGCATTCTACAATACAACAGTCAGCAGTCTTCACCCTCAAACCGTGGTAGGAGATGTCACAATTTCCCGTCTTTGTTCCCATGTCCCAGCCCACACTCTGCCAATGAGGGACCAGCAGGCCAGGTTCCAGATCCACCATTCTGTACCCACCACAGCTGTCTCTGACCTTCCTCATTTTGAAAATTAGGAAATCAAGGGCACCCTTTCTCAAGGAGTAAGACAGGCCTAAGGCTGCATCAGGAAACCGCAGGTATTGTTTAATCTCAGATAAGTCTTACATTTTTAGTTCGTATTGCTTTTTTAAAAAATCTCTGTAGCCTTAACCGGTTTGGCTCAATGGATAGGCAGTGAGGGCAAACCTTTTGAGCTCGGCGTGTCAGCATTTTGAAAAACCCTAACTTAACTCTGGTGCCGTGTCACATATAGAAATTTTTTGATATTTGCAACCATAGTAAAACAAAGACTTATATTTTTGATATTTATTTTATATATTTAAATGCCATTTAACAAAGAAAAGTCAACCAAAAAAATGAGTTCGTGTGTCACCTCTGACACGTGTGTCATAGGTTCGCCATCACTGGGATAGAGCATCAGCCTGCGAACTGAAGGGTCCCAGGTTTGATTCCAGTCAAGGGAATGTACCTTGGTTGCAGGCACATCCCCAGTGGGGGATGTGCAGGAGGCAGCTGATCAATGTTTCTCTCTCATTGATGTTTCTAATTTTCTATCCCTCTCCCTTTCTCTCTGTAAAAAATCAATAAAATTATATTTTTTAAAGATCTTTGTAGCGGGATACAAAAAATAAGTTGAGGACATCTATGATGGAACGCAAGAGTCCTACAGGTAAAGGCTGAATCTGGAAACAAGACTTTTCACTCACAAGCATCCTGAGCACCCAATTCCAATGTCCCTATCACCATGGAAACATGTTTCATCAAGCTACCTTTAGAAATCCCCTCCCTCTTAAAGCTATTGAAATTACTACCCAGCCCCTGGCAGGTCTCTGAGTAAGAACTGGAAGCTATTCTCCCATTTGGACATTGCAGATGGCTTATTTGCATATTACCATTCTCCTAGTTGATAATTATTGGGGGTGGGGGGTGGGGAGGGGATATGGGAAAAAGCAGATGGATGGACAAACTTTCTTTTTAATGTGTCACTCTGGTGAGTAACCAGGCTGATAAGCAACCCCTAAATAATGAACTTTCACAACAACTCACATTGCAAATTCATTAAAAGGTTAGGAGGAAAAGGTCAGTTTATGAATGCAGAAAATTTCAAAGTGACAGAGAAATAGCCTGATTCTAGATTTCTTAAAATTTACATTTGGGAATAATCCAGAAAAAGCCAGACCCCCTGGCTCTTGAGGCAGGAATTAGTAACTTCAATAAAATTACACAAAATAGGGATGGTGGCTGTGGAAAATTGAGGTGGAAAAATTATAGAAATTAAAAGTTGGAAAGTAAAATTTCTTTGAAAGTTTTTTAAAAATTGATTTGAAACAAAGGAATGGAGAGAGAGAAACACCGATGTGAGAGCGAAACAAAGATTGGCTGCTTCCTGCTTTCTCGAGCCTGCAATCCAGGCATGTGCCCTGACCAGGAATCGAACTGGCAACCTTTTAGTGCACCTGACAATGCCCAACCAACTGAACACCGGCCAACCCAGAAAGTAAAATTTTTTTCACTGGGCAAAGTGTAAAAAAGCTAGAAAACTAAGATAATTATGGGCATAATTCCAGGCAAAAAGTCATTTTATTTTTGTCCAAAAAATAACCAGATAATTTAAAGTAAGCTTTGTTTTTGTCCTGAATGATCCATGTAATGGCTTTAATTCTCCACCACTTATCACACAGAGGCAGGCAAAATGCACACTGAAGAACAGGCATCTGATAGTGGATTCCAGGTGTCTCTCCCCCCATCAGCCACACGTTAGCCGATTGACTCTCAAGTAACTTTAAATATCACCCTGGCACCAATGCTTTGAGGGAGTTAAAGAACAATGATCATCTTCTCTGCTTTCTTGCCTGATTAGACTTGTAAAACGTGGCAATATTCTGTGGGAATTGGGTATGGGCCATACTGAAATAAACACACAGTATATGAAGTCATCATATGGCTGTGATTATAGGATCTGTTACACAAAGTAGGAAGTAAATGATTGAGTCACAGAGATCATCAGGATAACCCTCAACACAGCCTGATTAAGAGGTGGATCTTGCACATACTTGGGGGACATCAACTCACACAAAATGTAATTTCATAATATGTACTAAGATCTAGTCATTTTAATTCTGATCTACCTTCAAGGAAATAATTGTTGCTAAATGCTTAAAGTGTTTTCTGCACAAAGACATCAACTGTAAAATTATCCATAATAAAGAAAAATGTCAATAACTTATCCATTCGAAGATTACTGATTATGCAACTAATCATAAAATCACATTATAAAGTTGTCTACAGGCATTAAAATGAGTTTTTAAGAAGATATTAAAATAACACAAATTTTTATGTTTGTTACATGAAAACCCAGCAATCAATAAAATGTTTGTCAACAGCTCTGAAATCTACAAAACCTTCTCATAAAGTAGACACTGGAAATATTTAAAGAAAATTACTTTTTGGTAAATAAACTACCACAACAAATTTGGTGAGCTTCAAAGCTAATAATGGCTCAATAATTTGGAGACAATGGCCTTCTGAGCATCTTTATCTTTCAGATCCCTCCCATCTATAACCAACCCCAAACTAAAATCATCTCCACCTCCCCAAAAACTTGCCCCTCCTCCTCCCCTGGTCTTTCCTATTCGATTTATGTTAGCACGTCACTCACCAGAAAACCTGGGCTTGACCCTCTTCCTTCACATTCAGTCACCAACTCTGATGAATTTCCCCCTGATAAACCTTTACGAGCTTTCCATTTCTCTCCAACCCCATTGCTGAACTGTCAGTCATGCCCAGAGTATAGCACCAACCCCCTAACTGATGCCCCTCCACCTGGCAGCCTCAGGCTTTGCCTGGGTTCAGATTCTGATTCAACCGCTCCGTAGCTGAAGTCTATGATCATCATGGTACTTACCCCCCTCTGTGCTTCTCATCATTTAACTGGAAACGATAATAGTAGCTACCTACAGGGCTGCTGTGAGGGCTAAATGAGTTAGTATACATAAGCACTTGGAACAGTGCCTGCCACCTAAGAAGCACTACAAGGGTTTGCTATTATTGTAATTACTAGAGGCCCGGTGCATGAAATTCATGTGCTGGAGGCAGGGGGTCCCTCAGCCCGGCCTGTCCCCTCTCACAGTCTGGGAACCCTCAGGGGTGGGAGGTGACCCAGCCATCAGGGGAAGGTGACGCCCCCATCACGCCTCTGCTGCTGCCACTGCCGGCAGTGCAAGCCTCGGCTGGCCCTAGTTACCTGAGCCTCGAGCAGCCCTGGGTGGCTGGGCAACTGCCATCTGAGGCTTGCCTGCGCCTCGGGCTGGCCCGGGGAGACTGGGGGGCTAAGGGTGGGTCTGGCCACACCACGTGCCTGTCACCCCCGGCAGGGCTGAAAGGACTGGGGGACTCCAGTGGGGCTGAGGGGACTGGGCACCACCATCTTTGTGATGGTGTGACAGCCAATTTGCATATTGTGTCTTTATTAGATAGGATAAGCTTGCTCCTCACTGCATCCCCAACACAAAGTGCAGGGTGTGGTACATAGCAGATGCTCCATAAATGTGTACGAAGTGGCTATTTTCCACATACACTGATCACATACCAATACTATTCTGACCAAAATTTCCCTAATGCTGGATATACTATTTCCTCCAACTCTTCATAATAATATGAAATGGAGCCACAATTTAACAACATGAATCAACCTAAAAAGAAAATGGCAATTTTTTTTTTTTAATTTAAGGTTTTAAAAATCAGTTGTTCCAATGACTTAATTTGGGTGCTTTTTTCCCCGGGAAATTTCTCTTTTACTTTTACCTCTAATTTCCTGACAAATTAAAAAGTGTCCAGCCATCTGTCCATCTTCTCAGAAAACACCAGCTACTTCATCTCAGAATCAAAAACAGAGAAAACAATATTTGAACAATGAATGCTGCTGAGGGTGAAGTGCTAGTGAGAGGATAAACTGGTGTGTCTGGCAGCATACATGAAGGGGCTGTAAAAAGTTACCCACACCAAGTGGTTCCCTTTAAACAATATTCCATAAAGACATCATCAGTGGTTGAGCCTCGACCTATGAACTAGGAGGTCATGGTTTGATTCCCCGTCAGGGCACACGCTGGGGTTGTGGGCTCAGTCCCCAGCGTGGTGCATGCAGGAGGCAGCTAATCAATGATTCTCTCTCATCTTTGATGTTTCTCTCTCTCTCTTCTCTCTCTCCCTCTCCCTCTCCTTCTCCCTCTCTGTAATCAATAAAAAAAGAAGTAATCAGCGATGTAGACAAATATTTATTCATAAACATGCTCATGCCACTGTTCTATTGTGAAAACTGAAAATAGCCTAAATCCCAACAACAGAAGACTGTTTAAATAAATTATGGTTCACTCAACTATTCTTTTAACTGCTTAAGCAGCCATTTAACAATCAGACTTTCGAAAAGTATTTAACAGACATTTATGTAAAACCACAGGGGGTGGGGCAGAGGAGTGGGGGAGGCAGGCTGTAGGAGATACAGCCAGATACAAACAGCAGCCCTCTCTAGCGGCTGAGTTTATGGAGGATTTCCTTCTGTGTGCCTGAGTTCAAAGCCCAGCTCTGCCATTTACTGGGTATGGGGTGTTACTGTGCCAGTTTCCTTACTTGCCAATAACAGAATTCTGATGATTAGTTGAAACACGTAATGTGTTGAGAACAGCCCCTAGCAAACAGTAAGCACTACACAGATGAGATTCTTCTCAATGATCTTAAGTCATTTTTGGAATTAAAAAAAAAAATCAATAAACATTCCTAACCATTCCTAATTTCTTAAAAGAAGCCAAACTGGGCAAAAATTTACATCAATATATAAATTCACAATCCCTTCCCTGGCTGGTGTGCTCATTGGGTTGGAGTATCATCCCATACACGGAAAAGTTGTGGGTTCGATTCCCGGTTAGGGCACACACCTAAGTTGTGAATGTGTACAGGAGGCAACTGATGTTTCTCTCTCTTTCTCACTTCCCCTCTCTCTAAAAAAACCAAACATATCCTTGGGTGAGGACTAAAAAAAGTTTTCCACAATTACTTATCAGAAACCTTTGGGGCTTAAAGTGTTTCAAACACAACATTTTTCAGATTTTTCAGAAAGGCGATGCAGTGCATTGAGTGTTCTATATAAAACCAGAAGACAGGTCTGCAATCAAACACATGAACCATAAGCCGGTGCAGGTGCGGTATTACTGTTCAATAAATTATGAAGAAACTTTACATTTTCAGAGCTTTGTAAATTGTAGAAATGTGAATACAGGTCCTGAATCTAGATAATCAAATGCTAGTATAATGGCAACACCAGCAGTCGAAAATGGCACATAGCTGACTTATGTCACTTGAGGTACTATGACAAAGAAATAATGACAATATACTAAGTCCCCAGCCCCATAAGGGTCCCACTAGAGCAGGTTTCTCCATGAGATACGTCTGACATTTTAGACTGGTGCCAACAGCACCTTCCCAGTTGTGAAAAACAAAAAATGTCTCCACACATGGTCAAATATTCCCAGGAGAAGGAGGAGAGGAGGCAAAAATCATCTCTTCTCCCCATGCCCCCCCCCGCCCCGCCCCCACTGAAATCAGTGCACTAGAGAGAGAAAAATCTACCACTTTCCTCTCCATGTGCCACAACAGACTGCAAACGGAAACTTCTCCTGGAAAGCTGCTTCATTTAGAAAGTCTCATCTCTCCTTCACCCCCTACTACACTCCAGGTCCGAGCCAAATGAACTGCTGGCTTTCCTCTCCAAGTACAACAGGATTCCGCAGCTCCAGGCTTTCATTCACACGGGGCTCCACCCAGAATATCTGCTCTCGCCTGCCTTCATGCCCATCGGCAGAAGATGGTCCTGCCACACAGCTTTCCAAATAAGGTGTGCCCCACATTAACTACTGGGACCAGAAAAGCGAGCAAACTACAGGTGTCCAGAAACAGGACTGCAAAGGCAAGCGATCCGTCAGCTGAAAAGTCAAACCTTCAGCTATTTTCTCTATCTATGGAACTAGAACCCGGGAGACAGGAATCACACAGGCCATCATTTTCCAAACTGTTTTTCCCACAAACTGTCTTGACAGATGTTAATAGACATCTTGAAACATATGATGCTCTAATAAGTCTGAAAAATTCTTTGACAGTTTGTTGTCATTAAAAACCACATGAGTATTTTAAGCCTTTAACATGCTGATTATTTTACAAAGCTCCAAGAGAAAATAGCCCTAACTGGTTTGGCTCAGGGGATAGAGCGTCGGCCTGCGGACTGATAGGTCCCAGGTTCAATTCCAGTCACGGGCATGTACCTTGGTTGTGGGCACATCCCCAATTGGGGGTGTGCAGGAGGCAGCTGATCGATGCAGGAGGCAGGGATCTAACTCTCTATCCCTCTCTCTTCCTCTCTATAAAAAATCAATAAAATATATTTTTAAAGAAAGAAAATAGAGAACAGTGCATTTTCCAAGCTTATGTGGCCATTAAATCCTGTTTCCTTCTCCAGTAACATCTACTTTCCTAGTGAGGGTTCCAAGGAACACCAGTCTGGGCAACAATGACAGAGCCCTACCTTCCAGGGACAATCCTAAAACCATGTTTCAGCTATTTGTTTCCACTTCTTTCTAAAGAAATCTAACTATGCGTGCAATTTTATAAATTGCAGCATTGTTCAAATGAGCAAATTGAAACATTTCACATGTCCACCAGCAGCACAGCAGTTAAATAAGTTACAGCATGATGGTACACCAGAATACTACCCTACATGAAACAATAACAATGCTCTCCATGTACCAGTGCAGAGTAATTTACAAAGTAAAGAATGTGAAAACAACTAGACAGAATGGTATATTCTGCATGCCTCCATTTATACAAGAAAGGAAGGGAGGGAAACTAAAAGAACATATACAATGTGTCAACATATGCACACTGTAGAGAAACACATGATAACGATAACACTGTTTGCCTCAGGGAAGGGGACTAGTCAGGGGAGGAGTAAAAGAGAGACGCCCAATTTTGTACTATGCTGACTGTATTATATATTCAGAAAGCAAATTAAAGTTAAAAATCAGCATATAAGCTAATTGTACCAGTCTCTTTAGAATAGAAATTAAAGTTAAGATGCAATAATCTACTAAAAGTGCAAGCTGTATTAGTAGAGAGGCACAACAAGGAACTTATTAAATCAAGGATGTGATGCAGAAGGCTGATACCTTCTGTTTTTTAATGATAGATACGGGAGAACATACTTTCGGATAAAGCAGTAACAATATTTTATTCCTCTTCATCATTTGATAAAGTTCCATAGTCTAGGAATTCATGTTGTTCTTTCATTTGAGGCCTCTTCCAATTCCCAGGCCCTCAATCTCCTCCCTCCCTCCTCCACCACTTCAAAAAAAAAACAAACAAAAAACCCCAAAACAAAACAAAAATGACAAAAACATCACCTCCACAAAAATTACAACAGCTTCTTTTATTAGTTCAGTGCATATGGAATTCGTTTTGGCAGATTTTTCCTTGTTGATTGCAATTTTTAAAAAGTATCACTACAACCCATTAGCCACAATTGAAGTTGTACTTATATACTACGTTTCCCCCAATGGAACAAAAATGCAGCTGCCACCTTCCTGAAAAATGGGTCACTGATGGTTCACTGTGTACATCGTAAAAGCCATCACACCTCTGCAGCGTAGTGTCTCTTCTTCTAAAACCTGCAGAGCTTCCTAGTTTATCTTTTCCTCGGGACCTACGTGCTTCATCCACTGAGTGATGCAGGGCAATACAAAAAAACTCAGTAAATACGTTTTCCTTGATAAACTAAGGCTGATGCAGGAGAAATAAAATGATGGGTCAGTAGCTCTCTGCTAGAGAACAAAGACCTCGTTAATTAGGGAGGCCTGGAGGAGGCAGAATGCTGACTGCCTCAGAATCTCCATTCCCATACACACCTCTCTGGGTCCTCCCACTGGGCACAATTTTAACTTTCTCATCCGCAGAGCTACCACCTGCCTCACAGTGGAGAAAGTAAAACGGTGCAAAACTAATTTTTAAACTGCCAGAGCAAAGTATCCACGGATTACAATGATTACACAATTTGCCTGAGTTCTACAAGGGCAGTGTTCAAAATTTTCTATAGAAAAGAAACAGAATTATTTTCTGTTTCACAATGAGCATATATTGCTACAGGGACTAAAAAAAAAAATGTGGAGTTATAAAAGAAAAAATTGAAGACGGAAAGATAATGCATTTTAAGGCCAAATTTATTCATAGAAAACACAGATGGTCGATTATATGGTTTTATTTGAAAATGGCTAAAAGGTCCCAGAAAACACTTCCAGCAAAATAGACTTTGGGCAGGTCCACAGCCTCAACCTGTTGGTGCTCACCAGAAAGTCAACAAACACAAGGGGTTGCTACCGGTCACTCAGAACCTGTGAGCAGACAGCGCACAAAGTGTGCAGAGTAGTTGATTGGGGCCCCAAGGACAGGGGACCCTCCGAGCAGGAAGGGTGGGGCATGCTCAGATGGGCAGATGGGGTGCTCATCCTAAGGAATGGGCTTCATTGGCATTGGGGTATCTCTGTGGGTCCCAGGAGGCCAGGCGCGCTTGCCCCAGAACCTGGTAATGATGCTGTATAGCCATATGGGCACAGGAAAATTGGGATCTTAACCTTTCTGGGCCTCAGTTTCTCCATTCATAAAATAGTTGTGGTCATAGGACCAGTAATACATAGCTCACAAGGTTGTTAGATGTACATAGTGTTTAGAGAACACTCCCTGACACATACGGGGTTCTCAATGAATGTTGGTGGCCTGCTCTTTTTCCCCAAAGCTTGACCTGTTACAAAAAAATAGCTATCTTGTCCCAATTCCAGGGCCACCAAAGATACTGACACAGATCTTAATAGGCCAGCCTACCCTGCTCCCTGAAGTCCAGCCAAGTCAATTTCCTTGACAGAAGGCCTCAATCCAATCTTTCCTCTTTCCTCCAATAGAGGGATCTGGCTAACCCAGTCACATTAATTTCCAAGTCAGAAAGGGGCAAGGATTTTTTTCTGTTCCCTTCTCAGAAATCATGCGTTTTCAGCATTACAAATTCTCATACACACAGCTGGCAGCTTTGTTGGAACACTGAGGAGAACAGAATGCTTGTGGTTTGCTTAAAAGGATCAGAGCTTCACAGCACTTAGAAAAACAGTAGTCAGGTTAAAGAAAGTACCTGACATCCCAAAGAGATCTGTTAAGAAAGCATGTCCCCAAAAGTTGAAAAGACAAACGGTATTTTGCCCAGAGCCTTCTCAAATAGAGCCAAATAATTGTGTCTACCCACCAAAAAGGGAAAGAGAGACAAGAGGATAAAGGCAGCACAAAACCCTTTAGAAAGTGACCACACAAGATCTCCAGTATTGTCTTCAGTCATTCGATAGACCAGGCAGCCAGCCAAGCAAGGCACTGGCAACTCAGTGGCGGTTAAGAGGAGCTCAGGGAGGAGAGGAGAGAGAGATAGCTTTTCATATTGCCGAAGCCAAAATCAGAATTCAAAGGGACTGGGTAACACGCTAAGAACAGTGAAATGCTAACATGACTTCAGTACTGGCATAAAAAAAAAAATCTTACTGCAGCCCAGCCGGTGTGGCTCAGTGGTTGAGCGCTGATCTATGAACCAGGAGATCACGGTTCGATTCCCTGTCAGGGCCCATGCCCGGGTTGCAGGATTGATCCCCAGTGTGGGGCGTGCAGGAGGCAGCTGATCAGTGGTTCTCTCTCATCACTGATGTTTCTATCTCTCTCCCTCTCCCTTCCTCTCTGAAATCAATACAAATACATTTTTAAAAATCTTCCTGCCATTCTCCCAGGCACAACACATGACACAACACATCA
The DNA here is from genome assembly GCF_963259705.1 of Myotis daubentonii. Taxonomy (NCBI): domain Eukaryota; kingdom Metazoa; phylum Chordata; class Mammalia; order Chiroptera; family Vespertilionidae; genus Myotis; species Myotis daubentonii. Next base: position 22,704,303 of record NC_081850.1, read on the forward strand.
TGAAATGCTCACCAGAAAGCCCAAGAACCGAGCAAAGATATTCCCCAATGGGGAAGGTTCATTAAAAGGTTTTTAAATATCCAGAGGAAAACACATTTGGCCTTTATCTGACAAAAATTTCAGATCTCAGCATGGATAACAGAGGAAAGAATGCTGTCTCCCTCCCTCTGAGGAGCTTAAAATGACCGAACATTCACAACTGCAGGGAACAGACTGCTTGGGGGAGGGGCAATCGTGTGGTTTCTTGCCAAAAATAAAGCCATTGTTGTTATTGCTCCGAAGACAATATTTTGTCATTTTCATTTTCACCAACATCAGCTGGATATTTTGTGCAGACGGGCACCGTGTCCAGCAGAGCGCGGAGGACATGCCACCGCTTTCATGGAAAAAGTGGTCAAAAACTAAGAAATGAAGACCCATTTGGAAAGAGAGTGGAAAATACTGACATTTTATTTCTTCGGTTGAAAGCATGTAACGATGCTCCTAGCAGTTCTCAGATCCCAGCTCTGGTGGCTTAGAAAAGCAACACAGGCAAGAAGAAATCACTCTTGTGGACTTCTAACGCACAAGAAAAAGACGGTCTCAGCTCCAGCAAGGCTAAGAAAAAAGGCTCCATCTCCTTCCTCCTTCTCAAAATAAGTTTAAGTAAAATAACAGTAAAAAAAAAAAGTAATTATTGACGCATGTTACAACATGGAGGGAGCCTGAAAACATTAAGAAAAGTGAGAAAATTCAGACACAAAGAACCACATACTGTACTTCTTTCATATGGGAAACGTACAGAATAGGCGAATCCAGGCCATGAAGGCAGCAGTACATGAGCGACTGTCAGGGGCTTCCAAGAAGGGGGTGGGCGTAGGCGGGACACGGCCACTGTGAGCTGAGGGTGAAGTTTCCTTTCAGGATGATGAAAATGTTTAAAATGGATTATGTTGATGGTTGCTCAAGTGAATATACTAAAATCCCTTTAACTGTACGCTTTAAGTGGGTAAAATATATTGCCTTTATATTCTAGCTCATTAAATGTTATTTACAGAAAAGTAAAATGAAACAAATACGCTCTCACATTTACAGACACACACCAGATGAAATGCATCCTCCCAGTCTCTCGTGCACACACCCCTCACCTCGCTTTCCACTGTACGGCTTCTTGTCCCCTGAATTCTAGAGCTGGTGCTCCACAAACTTAATGAACATAAGAATCACCTGCAGACCTGGGGAGCGAGCAGGTTATGGTTCCTTAGGCCTGGGGGGAGGCTGAGGGTCTGCATTTTCTAGCACGCTCAGGTGTGGCAAGGTTAAGAGGCCTGTGTCTTTCCCACACCATAGATGTTGTACTACATACATGGACTCAATACATCCTAAAGCAGTGGTTCTCAACCTTCCGGCCCTTTAAATACAGTTCCTCATGTTGTGACCCAACCATAAAATTATTTTTGTTGCTACTTCATAACTGTACTGTTGCTACTGTTATGAATCATAATGTAAATATCTGATATGCAGGATGGTCTTAGGCGACCCCTGTGAAAGGGTCGTTCGACCGCCAAAGGGGTCGCGACCCACAGGTTGAGAACCGCTGTCCTAAAGCAATAAACACTGACAAGAGCCATGGCCACAAGTCCAGCCACAAGCCACAGCCAGGAGTATCCCAGGAAGATCTTCTCCTTCCTGTCTCTCCATGCACAGTCCTACAGAGAGAGGACGAGAGGAAATGCCACCACTGAGCACCTCCGACTCACAGGCTTGGCTTCTATGCCAGCCCCGGTGCTTCAAGACCTCCCACCAGCCACCCCCTCCTCTGAGCTAGTTTCCTTGTATATACACTGGAGCCAAAACTACTAGAGGCTGACTTCACAGCATCATGTCCAGGCTGAGATAAGAAAATGCATGCAAACAGTTTAAAAAACCATAAAGTGCTGAGGTAGGCAAGTTGTTGTTCTGATTTCCCTGATGGACATGAAAGACAACAGAAGTTGAAGGACAGCAGCCATTCCTGCTGCCTGCTCCTGTGAGCCCTGATGAGAGAGGCCAACGCAAACCGTCCTGCTATCCCCTTCTAAGTAAGAGGCTTTAGTGAAGGAAGACCAGTTCAGAGAAGGAAGACGTCAGCAGGCAAAGTTAGCCAGCCATGTTCTGCGAGGTGGCAAAAGCTTTAGAATATCAGTGTGAGATCATGAACTTAACAACTTCATAATGGGGAGCTCGGTTATCAGTCGTGGAGTCTGGAATCTGAGGTCCCGTACTCAATTCACACGTACATCACAGGAACACCACTGCAATGACATAAATATTCAAGGTCTCTGATTATACTGTGGCCTGGAGGGATTGAAGCCAATAAAGTTCCAAATGAGCGTTCCTTTCTATTAAACTGTAGTGCCCTGAGAAGAGATAACTTATTTCGCTGCAGAATGTATTTTAGTTTTCATGAACCATTTCAACCAAATGCAAAAATGAACAAAAGAAACCGAAATGTAGTAGATGTCTATCGTGAACCTATATTTACCCCATGAAAATGAATACCAGGGAGGATCCAAGATGATAGCAGAGTAGGTGAATGTCACATTCACCTCCTCTCAGGACCAAACAGCAATTAAAATTAAAATGTGGAACAATCACCCTGAATAACCAGATGAAGACCAGCTGAACAGAAGTCCTATAACCAGGATTTACGGAAGAAGCCACATGCAGAGTGGTAGGAAGGACGGAGACATGAAAAGGCTGGCCCCACCCCTGTGGGCAGTAGCTAACAATACACAAGGGTATTGCATCTGCAAGGTACCCCATGAGGAGCAACCCCAGGTGCCTGGGTTGCAGGTTTGATTCCCAGCCCCAGTCGAGACATGTGCTGGAGACACCGACTGATGTGCCTCCCTCACATCGATGTTTCTCTCTCTCACCCTTCCTCCCTCCTTTCCGTCCTCTCACCCTCCCTCCCTCCCTTCTACTCTCTCGAAAAATCACTGGAAAAAATATCCTGGGATGAGGATTATATTTTTAAAAATGGGCACTTCTCCAAAGAGGACCTACAGATGGCCAATAGATATATGAAAAGATTCTCAGTGTCACTAATTATCAGAGAGATGCAAATTAAAACTACAATGAGGTATCACCTCACACTTGTCAGGATGGCTATCAGCAATAAATCAACAAATAGCAGGCACTGTCATCGAAGATGTGGAGAAAGGGAAACCCTCATGCGCTATTGGTAGGAATGCAGACTGTGCAGCCAGTGTGGAAAAGAGCATGGAGTTTCATCAAAAAATGGAACTGCCTTATGACCCAGCAATTCCACTTCTGTGAAGAGCCAAAGAAACCCAAAACACTAACTCAAAAGTATATATGCAGACCCATTTTCATTGCAGTGTTATTAACAACAGCCAAGATTTTGAAGGAACCCAAGCTTCCATCAGTAGATGAGTGGATACAAATGGTCTGGTACATTTACACAATGGAATACTACTCAGTCATGGAAAAAAAGGAAATCCTACCTTTTGCGACAGCATGAATGGACCTGGAGAGCATCCTGCTACATGAAAGAAGCCAGTCAGAGAAAGACAAGTGCCATACAATTTCACTTATATGTGGAATCTAATGAACAAAATAAACTAACGAAAGAGAAACAGATTCATAGATGCAGACAACAGGCTGACAGCTGTCAGAGGAGAGGGTTAGAGGGACGGGGTGAAAAAGGTGAAGGGATTAAGCAGAAAAAGAACCTCATAGACAATAGTATGGTGATTACCAGAGGAAAAGGGGAGTGGGAGGAGGTAAAAGAGGGTAAAGGAGGAATAAATGGTGATGGAAGGAGACTTGCTTGACTTTGGATGGTGAACACACAATATTCAGATGATACATTATAGAACTGTACACTTGAAACCTATATAATTTCATTAACCAATGTCACCCCAATAAATTAATCTTTTTAATTTAAAAAAGTATCAGAAGTTACTTTCATAATTATAAAACTATTAAAGAAATATAGAGCTTATCATGTATTTCCCTAAAAACTGCTTCAAAACCAAATTTAGAAGACTTGTAAAACACTATTCATCCAGTTAACTTTTACGAGACACTATTAAAACCAGAGGAAGTTACTCTACCTGTGCATTTCCTTATAGCAAATATCATTGTTAAACTTTATAAAATAGAAGACTGATAAAGCATTTCTTTCTATTTGCAAGGCTATTAAAATAATGTCTACACTATCAACACCAAAACCTAATTTAAAAACTTATTTACATCTGTCATGAAATAAAATGTCATAATGATTAAGTATAGTGTTAGAGAAAAAAGATAAAAAGAGTTCATTGCCAATTTAAAAAAAACACAATAAAACCTTTGCTGAAAAGAAATTAGTCTTATTTAAAACCTGGTACTATTAACATCTTCTCTTTATTAAGACAGTAAATTTTAAGTGTATTAACTTGAGGGTAAGGAGCCCGAAATTATAATGTATTCACTTAAAAAGGTGTTCCTATTAGCATAAGAGAAGGCCTCATTTTGAACAGGCATTACCCTATTTTTATTACAATTCTACCCTGTCAGTCAGCAAACTAGTTTACAGAAAGCAATTTTAAAAAATTAGAAAATTTTACTATGGCTTTGTTTAAAAAATCTGTGTGACACTTTTGCTCCTTCCAATCCTCCCCAGCCCCACCCCACACCCCAAAAAACCCACAAAAATATATCTAGACATTATTCAACCACCACAATGCTACGCCCTGGTTTTGGGTTTCCCCAAGTCCTCACTTCCCGTTGCAGTGAACATTCACCCCAATGGAACAGTCACTGTAGCCATCCCAAGTGAATTGACCCCTTAAACCAACCCAACAAACATCAATTTTTATGTGCCCTTCATCCTAAATTATAAACTCCTTGAGAATAGAAGCAGGCCTTAACTCCCATCTCAAACGCCCTTGCAGGAGCCTGTCGGCCAGAACACAGTGTAACTAGAATCAGAGACCTGTGCTCACACATAGCCTTGATCTTCAGAAAGCTCCTGAGTTATCACTCCCATAAATCAAGTGATCACTGGAAGGGATAGCAAGAAAAGGGAACTATCATTTGCTGTCTGCCAGACCCTTAGGTGCACTTTAGTATCTTTTCCGTCCAATCCCAATGATGCTGAATTTTGAAAAGGTGGAACTTGCCCAAGGCTGCACAGCTAGGAGAAGGTGGGACCTTAAGTCAAATCCGGACCCATAGAGCTAAAATTGCATACAGGTGACACATTAACACCCTGATCAAAGTAGGAAAAATGTGCTTTAGTGGTACAAGGGCTCTGCCTTAACTTAAGAAATAAATACCTGGGCAGTGCACTTGCATCAAGAAAGTACCTCTGTTAGTGGCCTGGAGCTTTTGGGCAGCAAAATAACTCCGTAGCTTCTCAGTCTCCCACCCACCAATGACAGCCCAGCAGTAAGCAGCTAGGACGCCAGACCTTTCTCCAGGAGCAACCTCACAGAGCTCAGCTGAAGCTCTGCAATGTGATCTGTAACTTATTTCAGAGAACAAAGTGTTCTCCCCACATTCTCAATACGCCTCCCCAAACTTCTCTCCAGTACATGTCCAGGACAGCACATCAGAGACTCACAAACTCATTATGGTCCGAAGATCTGTTTTTATGACTCATGGATGTTTTTTAAACCTTTGTTGAGGGGGCAGGGGTCACCTTCCCACAGCCACAGCTGCAGCAGGCTTTCCCGCTCACCACTGCCCCACCTGGCAGGCTCACTCCTCCACTCTCCTGCCTGGCTTCTGTAGGCATCTGATTTGCAACCTTGAGCTTGTCGGTTTCATAGGTAGAAACTGTGACCAAAAAAGTGCTCAATGGATCTGCTTCAACACTAGGTTACCCATCTTTGCTTTTTCTTTTCAGTCCTAACCCTCCTTTGCTAACTCCCAGAAAAATTCCTACTTAAACTACTTACTTGGTACTTGGGCTGTACGGTAATTGGGTTCCAACTCCAATTCCCCTTCTTATAAACTGGGGCCTTGAGCAAGCTGCTGCATCTCTGCACCTCCCCTGCCACATCTATAAACAGGGATGCCGCTAGTAACTACGTCACTGGGCTGTGAGAATTCTTGTCCATTAAGTGCTCAGTAATGTTGGTTTCTAACCATGTCACCTGCTGGACTGAGGCCCATTAAGGGCAAGGACCATGCCTTCATCAGCCCTGCACCCCCACAGCTCCCCAAAGTCTGTTTACTGGTAAGAGACACTGGGATCAGTTTACCATTACAGATAACGGCAGTGAGAACAGATCCACTTTATGTGTCAGTTGGTTTCTCTTGGATCTCCATCCATCAAAACAGAGCTGCTTTACAAAAAATTTTATTTTTTAATTATTATTAATTAAGAGCATTGTAGCCACCTCCATGAAAATGTAAGTGCCTTACATTCACTAGAATAAAAAAGATTTAGTTAAATTGTATTTCCACTTAAACGTTACCGAAAATAAGTCATGCTTTTCCCCAACCCTAATTACAACCTCAAATCCAGCTGACAACTCCTTTGCTTCAAGACTTGAATGATTTTATTTGCTTTCCTGAAATGTCTATGTAAAGAGAGACAGAGAAGAATCATGAAAGCATGTGCAACTCTTTCAAACTTCAGGGCTCTGTTCCTGACAATACTTTGCCTCTGAAATGTCAAAGCAGCTTAAAATATCACCCGCATTTCATCCATCAACAACCTGTCACTTCACTTGAGACAGTATGAGTCAAGATGGAAATAATCATTGCTTCCAACCTATCTGAGTGAGTAAGACCAAACCTATTCACCCAAGTTTCCTTTAATAGGTTTCTACAATATGGTATGACCCTAATGAGAGAGGCTTACAAATTCCAAGTTCAAACAAGATTTATTTCTAAATATCTAACTTCCTCAGTTGTTTATATACAAGTGCAAGCATTGGCCTCGCAAACACAAGGGTTCCATTTTAATTTCAACAGATGAACAAAAGGGAAAGAAAAATCCTGAATTTCTTCAGGATAAGAACATTTCATATCATCATAGGTCCAGCGCTGAGCACAAGGATTGGGGACAGAAGGTATTCCATAAATCATGACTGAACTGTATTTAATCCATGAGTCTGAAGGATCAGTGTGTGACAGTACCAAGTTTCACAAGATTATTTTCATGTAACTTCAACAGAGGCGATTCTGCTATGAACGAAAACAAATCTAATCACAACAGACAAGCTCTAGGAGCCTGCTGGAAGTGTGAGTCATTCAACTTTTGAAGAAACAAGTCAAAAATACAACTGCACGCCCTATAATACGATGTAAATATATACAGACGATGAACAGTGAGCCTATAAAAAAGATACTTGGGACAAGGCCTTCATATAATTTATTTGACTTAATCATTATTTAAGCTAAATGTGTTATCATTGTTTTTTCTTTTATATAAATAAAGTTTCCTTGGAACAGTCATGTTTTTTTTTAATTTAGAGAGAGGGAATGAGAGAGAGAGAGAGAAAGAGAGAGAGACAGACAGACAGACAGACAGACACTGATATGAGGAAAGAGAAACATGGATCAGTATATGGGCTGACACTCCAACCAACAGAGCCACACTGGCCAGGGCAAAGTGTCACGATTTTAAAGAACTCGCCTCCTCTCTACCAGCCCCTGTAAGAAGATGAGAAAGAAAGGGCATCAGCTGGTGAGCATGCTCTCCTGAAGCCTCGTGCTTGTGGAGGTTCTTCCATCTTTCAAGAGCATTCTTGGGAAAGCACAGTGAGGCCTTGTTTTCAACTGTTGACGCTCCACTTCTAAATCGCCATTCCACTGCTGGGAAAGAGCTGCCTAAACAAGAACGGAAGCCATGCAAAACATCTTAAAGTTCACAACACTGTTTATCTGTTGTGGTAGCTATGAGCATCGTGGGACAGAGAACTCCTGATGCTTCATTCCTCCTTTACTCGCCTAATGGAGACAAAGGAAATGTCAAACAGAAAATGTTAGGCAGCTCAGACTTCTGGAGAATGTCAAGCTTTCACTTCACCAGAGAACATCGATTAAATCTAATATAAACTTTTAAAGGTAATTTTTGCTTTTTTTTTGCTTGTTAGCTCTCAGGATGGCTAACAAGAAGAAACCCAACTGGTACAGCCATGGGTGTGAGGCAAGCAGACCAGCATAGTTCACACCAATTAAGAGGAAAAGTGAATGGCATTCAAGCAAAGGAGAGGATCATGCTTCTCAGCCCTGGCTGAGTGTTGGTATCCCTAGGAAGCTTCTGGTTTCATTGGTCTGAGGAGGAGTGGGTCTGAGCACTTTTTTTTTAAGCTCACCAAGTGATGCTCACCCAGCAGTGAGGGTTGAGAATTACTGGATTAGAGTAGGTGGTGGTGGTGGGGGGGGAGCATTAGTGAATTGAGGTCAAGTGTAGAAATTTTAGGGCAGTGGTCGGCAAACTCATTAGTCAACAGAGCCAAATATCAACAGGACAACGATTGAAATTTCTTTTGAGAGCCAAATTTTTTAAACTGAAACTGTATAGGTAGGTACATTGTTATTAACTTAATTAGGGTACTCCTAAGACCACGGTTTTAGGGCAATGAGTCAGTAGTGGGAGGGTGTTTATCATCATTGTCCCTGCCTCGCACTATGCCAAGCTCCCCGTGCAGGCTGACCAACTTCTGGGGACACAGAAGAGTCAGTGACCCCTTCCTCAGAAGATTGTGAGAACCAGGCTCAAGAGAACACACCTCCCACAGACAATAGGGTGGTGAAGGCCTAGGGCAGGGGTGGGGGCTTAGAAGGGGTCAGTAGGGGGGAAAGGGGATATATGTAATACTTTCAACAATAAAGAATTTTTTAAAAATATATTTTATTGATTTTTTACAGAGAGGAAGGGAGAGAGATAGAGAGTTAGAAACATTGATGATAGAGAAACATCGATCAGCTGCCTCCTGCACATCTCCTACTGGGGATATGCCCGCAACCCAGGTACATGCCCTTGACCGGAATCAAACCTGGGACCTTTCAGTCCGCAGGCCGACGCTCTATCCACTGAGCCAAACCGGTTTCGGCAAGAATTTTTTTAAAAAAAAAGAGAGAACACACCTCCAGCCGCAGCCCCAAATCAGAGTTTAGCGTGTTGCTCTCAGCACTGCTCCTAAAGACAGGACCTTGCAGACCTGAGGCCTCCTGCCTGCAGAGACGTTCCCTTCGCCACCACAATAGACTGAGCTTGTTACCGTTAACCAAGTGCTCCGTCTGGGGTTTCCTTCCTTCACAACCACCACACCAAGACCAGCAACTCATCCCCCGAACTCACACACTGGTACACAGGAGAGACTAAGCAGTCTGGCTAAGATCCGAGAGCTAACAGGTGGTTACCACTGGGCCTCAATCCCCCAAGTTGCCTCCAAATCCTTGCAGCAGAAGCTAGCAACAATAACAAAGACAATAACGGTAATAAACAGCTAGCGTTCGTTTGTTACTGTGTGCCGAAACACCACGCTCAGTCCCTAATATGGAGCAGCTCAGTTAATCCCCACAACCACCTCACGGCTGATGGGATTCCCATTTTATATATCTGGAAACAGGTTTGGAGAATGTAGCCATCTGGGTAGAGAAGCAGAGCCAGAGAGAAGCCCAGGCACCGTGACTCCACAGCCCACCTCTTCACAGTCTCGATCCGGCTGCCTCCAGGGAAAACTGGTTGAGCCAGAGGCTGGAGGGCCACGCCCTCCAATGAAGCCGGTGAATGACCTCCCGGGAGGCCCAGCTTTCTCACCTGTAACGTGAGTGTGGGAGCAGACAATGAGGAAGGCCCCTTCCTACCAATCGCTTTGCTCACTGTATCATCCCCAGCACCCACCACAGGACCAAGAGAGCCACTCTGCACTGTGATGAGAGGAAAATCCGTGTCTCACTCGGGGCTGTGTGTTTGTTTTTTAATTGTGATAAAATATGCGTAACATAAAATTTACCACACTACCCGCTTTTCAGTGTACAGTTCAGTGGCATTAAAGTATACTCTCATTGTTGTACAACCATGACTCCCATCCATCTCCAGAACACGTTTCATCTTTCCCAACTGAAAGTCTCTAACCATTAAACACTAACTCCCCATCCCATGCCCCAGTCCCTGCAGCCACCATTCTACTTTCTGTCTCAATGAATGTACCTCCTGTAAGTGGGCTCACACAGCATCTGCCTTTGTGTGCCTGGCTTATTTCACTTAGCATAACTTCCTCAAGGTTCATTGTGATAGCATGTGACAGGAACGCCTTCCTTTTTAAGGCTGAATAATAATCCACTGTATAGACATACTGCATTTTGTTTATCCATTCATTTGTCAATGAACACTCAAGTTTGCTTCCACCTTTTGACTATAGTGGCTAAATGCTGCTATGACATGGGTATTCTTTGGGTTTTTAATGAGGCAAAATGGATTCAATTTACTCAAACAAACCAGAATTCATTGCCCTTCCTAAATGGACCAAGCACTGTAATCACAGCCCAGACCGTCTGTATCATGCATGGGAAACAGAGTCACACATAGCACTGCCCAATCACCAGTCCAGAGTCCCGTCGCTAATCTGGCTCTTTGCCTATAACTGAAGAATAATGAACGCATCTGCCTAAGGAAAATAATCCGCCAACAAAGTACCATAAGGAGGAAAAATTGAGTGCACTTTGCAGGGGACTGAAGGTGGAGTTTTCTTGACAGCACATCAATTTCAAGGATAACTAGGATTTCTTTTAACCACCCTGCAGTTAGTGCAAGCAGTAAAAAAAAATTCAATAATAAAAGTCCTTTGTTATTCCCACAAAAATTTTTCATTCTTGCTAAGGTGTCTCCTACATGTCCCTACTCCACTTTCCAAAAAAAAAAAAAATTGGAAGAATAAAGAAACTATGACAGTCAACTATCTTGTTAGCATTGCTTATAATCCCTCCTTTGCAAATCAATAATGTTTCAGGTATTATTACTCTGTTTGGTCTGAATGAGAGTGGAGTCCCACCAGAAAGGCAGAATCCAACACCTTGACAGTCCTCAGACCTGCCAACCTCCTGAAGGCCAGGGCGAAAGGGATAAGGAGGCTGGACGCCTCGATAACAGAATGAACTGAAGGAACTTGGAAAGAGAGAAGCTGAAGTTGCAAAAAGATATGTTTTCGCCAAAATGTACCAAATCAGAGATAGTTTTTTATGCTTCATTATAACCTAGCTATAAAATTGATTTCAACACTGACCTACCATTGACTCCCTAAGTGAAACAAGACATTCAGATAAGAGCAATCAAACTGACACTCCATGGACTGGGTTTGCGAGAGGCGAATAAGCTAAAGAAAATAAATGTCCCTGCACGTGACAGAGCATCTTGTGGGTGCGAGGGCCAGACAGCGACAGGAATGCTTCTAAGGGTCGGAGGGGGCTGAAGTAGTCTGTGAAAAAGCCCGGCCTCAGAGCAGGAGAGACAGCACAGACCTGAGAACAAACTCAAAGGTCACTGCAAACAACTTAAAGAAAATGGGAGCCCAGCAGCCCATGAGTTAGGATCACTGCTGTCGCTAGCTATCCTGGTCCTGAGGAAGGATGCTGGGCGCCAAACGCATCCTGCCTCGAGTCCAGAGAATATCAAGGATGTCTGACTGCCATTCTTCAGTCTTTTCCTCTTCTAAGTCATACCATCCAATAAGCAGAGCTCTTCATTTTTGGCACTCAATATAAATAATGCCAATTTGCTTTTCAAAAGGGAGAAGAGATATCCTGGGAAGGAAAGGTGAGGTTTCATCAAGTTAAACAAGAAGTTCTGCCTGCAGTGCCCTTAAAATGATGAGGTCTCAGCTCCCCTTACATGAGATGATCTGTAAGATCCCCAGCCCAAAGATACAGCTCATGACTCCCAAGCTTGACATTTCCCTTTTATTTTTATTTATTTTTAAAATATTTTTATTTATTTCAGAGAGGGAGAGATAGAAACATCAATGAGGAGAGGGAATCATTGATTGGCTGCCTCCTGCACGCTGGACCGAGCCCACAACCCAAGCATGTGCCCTTGACTGGAATCGAACCTGGGACCCTTCAGTGAGCAGGCCGACACTATCCACTGAGCAAAACCGGCTAGGGCAACATTTCCCTTTTATAACGACCAGAACTAGAACTACTTATAACGATTTGACAGAATGAAATCCACTACAGACAGATGAAGACTTTCCCACTAGGAGACTCTCTCCCCCAATAACCATATGCCAAGGGGTGTGAGAGGATTCAACAAGTCACCAAATAAACTGGGTCATGCAAACTGATTTAAAAAATTACTTCTAGCTCTTCTTAAACATTCCAGCGGACCTAGAAAAATAACGACATCATTTTCCAGTCACTGGTTTCCTCCTGTAATTCTAAAAAAATTTTAAATTTAATTAATGTCATGATTTATTTTAATCTATAACTTCACCTTTTCTGAAGCTTCTATGGAAAGATTTTATTTTTGTAAGGACTAAAAATGATATTTTACAAGAGATAAAAGGAAATACTATCCATATAGCCATTAGACAAAATAATCACACTCCAATAAATCCTCTCCTTCCTCCCCCACCGCTCTCTCTCTCGTTAAAACCAGCATTTCATTCTTTAAAGAAAAACCACCAAAAATGGGAACATGAACCAATAATTATACCCAACTATTTCACGGTGAGTGGTGTGCTGCTTTTAAATCTAAAAATACCCTCTGATTATTAAGCCCTGTGTTTATTTTTTTCACCTTTCACTTGTTTTCCGAAATATCCTTTGGTAACATATTGGTTCAGACTAAAGAATACACTAACACTTAAGACAACATGAGCTTCGATAACCAAGAAGAGACCCACCTGTGCCCGTCAGACACACCCACCCCCAACAGGACCCGCACTATGGGCTGAAGAGGCCGCGCGGGGCAATGAAACAGGAGAAATAACAACACGCATGAGGCATCCAAGGGAAAGCTCAGGGGGTGTCTGCATGCAATGGTTCAAAACACTGAGGGACACAGTGACTAAGAAAAAGAAATCACAATGGTTATCACAGAGCTAATGACAAAGGAGAAATTGCAGAAAGAAAATGACAGTGATCCATTATCTATTGCAGCTCCAACAACATATTACCGTCTCCATCCCCTAAAACCTACACTCTAGATCCACATGGCATTTTTCATCAACACAGACACTCCATCCCTTTCTTCCCTCAGCTCTGCCTTCCCACGATCCCTCGCATAAGACAAAAGGTAAAGATTTTTTTTCTTAAAATCCCAAATGTGTCCCCACATTGTGGATTATCATAACCCCAATTTTTAAAGTCCATTCCCCACAAAATCCAAAATAGTGGTACAGATTTATTGAACCACCCAGAGTGCTGAATAGCAAATGCTACTTACAGTTCTGAAATCAGCATAACCCTAGTAACTAAAACAAGCAGATACCTTACAGTAGGATAGAAATAGGGTTTTATGCATATATCATTAACAAAATTATGCAGTAGATTATCCCTGTTTACAGTGTGTGGGGGGTGGGGAGGAAACATAATTAATGCTTTATTAAACTCTGCTCGGAAGATCTGACTGAGAAAAGAATCTGAGCCAGCTGCGCTGTTTAATATTCTCTCTGGCAGAGGTGTGTGCGTAGGTGGTTCATTTGAAATTCTCCCTTCAACATTATACTTCAACATCTTTGACACCTTGGTGGTGGTGGTGTTTTTCCTCCTTTGTCTTACTCTGTCTTCTAAGGCAAAGAACATAAAACGTTTAATTAGCAACAGAAGAGTCTAAGAACAGTGATGCTTAAAAAGCTGTGTTTCTATGAAACATTGATCTGGTTCATGCAGGAAGGCTTTGTGCTGGAGAATAATCTCCAGGATTCATGCAATTTTAATGAAAGTGCTTCGGAACCCCACTTCCTTTTTGTGTTTGGCCTCCTGTTCCGTCCCCTGAATATTTCAAACACCTCTAATCCTGTGGCTCGCTCAGAAGGTCAGAAGTGGGAGTAGCATTTGTAGGAGTCAGAAATAAGTGTTATAAGAATTTGAATAGTACCTACAAAAGGATAGTAAATATCTCAATTTTTTATTTCATGAACTAAAAAACTGTTCCGATTAAAAAGGAATAAATAATGATACCCAATCTTACCTATTTACTGTCATTTCCTGGATAGTTTTCTTTATTCAAAAGATATATGCTCATTGTTCTATTTTTTAAAAAACCCAAAAATTTTTAAGAAAAAGAAAATGTTCAAAAGCCCACATCTAGAGATTACCATTAACACTGTGACCCTCGTTTCAAACCCCTATGCAGCGACTCATTTGGACACAGGCCATGCCCACAATTTTACATGTACTTTCATGCTATCCTTGCCTTGCTAAAATCTGCCCTCTGCTTCAAGTATATCAAAGAAAGTGTCCATGCTAATAGAGATCACCTCATTTTAAAAATGTATTTTTATATATTGTTATATATTTTTAGAGAGAGGAAGAGAGAGAAACATCTATGCATGAGCAAAGCATCGATCGGTTGCCTCATGCATGCCCCCTACTGGGGATTGAACCTACAACCTGGGCATTGTGTCCTGACCAGGAATCAAACCAGAACCTTTCAGTGCAAGGGCAATGCCCAACCAACTGAGCCACACTGGCCAGGGCAAGATTACCTCATTTGTAATGGCTGCATAGACCTCCATTGCGTGATTGTACCATGTTTCACCACCATTAACACAGTGATGAATTTTGAGCATATGTCTCTGCACACATCTCCAATTTTCCTACCCTACTTGATAAATGTTAAGAAGTGCCTTCATCACAGGGAAGCCTACACATTGACACAATGCCGAATTGGCTCCCGGAAAGAATTAATATGAATTTTGGCTCCACACTCTTGCCAAAACTGGGTGTGTCCATTTTGTGTTTTAGTTATATGCTGCTCATCTTGCTCTCACTTGTCATTTAGACATTTGGGATGCTTGTGCTGCTCAGAAGTACTTCATCTTTCTGTAGCAAAAATCACCCACCTTTATTCTGCAGTCTCTAAACCTTATCAATCATGTCCGGAAAGTATTTCTGCAGCTCAAGAGCACCCATATTTTTCTTCTACTGCTTTACACTCTTGAACCTTCATATTTTCTCGCCACCTGAAATTTATTGTAGTATAAGGTGTGAAAAAAGGATCCATTTCTATTTTGTTTTCCAAACTGATAGGTAACTATCCAAACATGATTTACTGAATAATCCATTTTTTCTTCACTGGTTTGAAATGCTACCTTTATCATCTACCAAAATTACCACAATATACTGATACTACTTATTTCTGGACTTTCTTTTCTGTTCCATGGACTGAATGCATTATTAAGTGATCAATTTCAGGTCTATTCCAGCAACCAAAGGATGGATTGACAGTGTCAAATTCTATCTCTACAGTTAACGAATGGCTGTGCTACTTTGGATAAGGCCCTGGACCTCTCTGTGTCTTAATTGCCTTATCAGTAAGATGGGTATAATGGTACCTACCTTATAGGGTTTTTATGGCGTTACACTAAATGGTAAGAGTATATACACGTGCCTTATCATCAACACTAAAAGTCAGCAAAGAGACCTGATCCCTGCCTTTAGGAATTTAGACAACGAGGGAGATAGACATTTAGTCACATGGCCACAGAATTAATGCACAATGACAAACCACAATAAACGAATTAAGGAGAAACTCATACAATATGGCAGATCAGAGAAGGTGCTTCCGAGAAGTAACCCTTGAATCAATGAGCAGGAGTGGAGTATCCCCAGGGTGATGGGAGGGTGGGCAGTCACTCAGGCACATGGGCCTGGCTGCAGAGCCCCGCCCACACCTGCCCATTCTGGGGACACTCCGGTGTGCTTCATCGTGTCCTCAGAGTGAGACTCCATGACCACCTCTTCCGAAAAGCCAAAGATATGGTCTTCCAGAAGAAAGATAATGATGTAAATCATATCATACAATCTTGTTCATTCAACAGCAACTATCTGAGCTTCAGCAAAACACAAGAAGCAGTTCTTTAACTTCACGACTATCCTTTCTGAATTAAAGTACGCAAGTGTCTGTGAAACCAACATCTGTTTGTTTGTTTTTTACATGCAAATAACAGTACCTTTCTCAGATCTGGAGTAATTTCTGCTGGTCAGAGTTTCCCTGGCTACACCTGATAAACAGCCCTCAACTTTTCTACATGCTGAAGAAACAGTGTCAGCCATGGCCTCTCTACCACAGCACCCTCGTATTCCTTTGTTGTACTGTGACAGTGTCTAATTATATATTTGCATGATTATTGCTCTGTCTTCTGCCCTACATGCCAGTTCCGTGCGGGCAGGGAATGAGTATTTTATTCACCTCTCTGTACCCAGAACTCAGCACAGAGCCTGGGAGGTAATCGATTTCATGTCTACTGCTTGTAAGGCAGATGGATGACCAGAGCCCAATGTGAGGGGAAACCGGCACTAAATCAGGGGGCAGAGGCAAGGGTCAGATCATGCAGGCCCTTGCAGCTCGCTACTTAGGATTTGGGTCTTTGCAACCAGAAGCAGGAGGGACATACTTGGGTTTTGAAAAGATCACCCAGGCCAACATGTGGCCTGACTGGAGACGGGAGGGAAGGCTAGGAGGCTAGTCAGAGGCTACGGTGGTGGTGTGCCTGAGATATGGTAACAGTTGGGGGCTGGGGGGGGGGGGAGTGTTGAGCAGTGGACTGTCTCAGGAACTTCCATGGCATTTCGAAAACTGACACTGTGACAAGTGCCAATATTTCACGGGGACAGATTTGGCATCAGAAAAGAAAATTCTACATGACTAGTAACCTTGATACAAAATGTGAGACTACAATGTAGAAAGGAGTCAATATAATCAGAGAACCTAAAAAGTCAAAATGGGAAGGTAAACTGAAATAAAGTCTATTCCCCACAGAGAAGTCCCAGTTGTGAGCAATTTCACTCATCCAAAGGATATACTAGTATATTTTTTAAAATAAATTTTTATTGATCAAAGGGGAAGGGAAAGGGAGAGAAATAGAAACATCAATGATCAGAGAGAATCACTGATCGGTTGCCTCCTGCACACCCCCAATTGGGGATAGAGCCAGCAATCCGGGCATGTGCCCTGACCGGGAATCGAGCTGTGACCTCCCGGTTCATAGGGTCGATGCTCAACCACTGAGCCACACAGCCAGGCCATCCAAGGGATATTAATTATCAACTATGAAAAGACATCTCCTGTGTATCACATATAGTGAGTGTACAAACAATATTAAACCAAGACCACAAAGCCTAGTGGGTAAAGGCCTTCGCACTGTCCTATTTGTAACTCAACAGCACCACAGTTTTATTACTCTTTATCTCACGAGGTGGAATCTTTGACTCTGTTTTTCAAATTAAAAGTTAATACTGGCTCCATAAATTTGAAGACATTTTGTAGAAGCTGAAAAAAACAAGCTTTCCTCCAGAAATGACTTCACAGCCTATTTGTCTCAGAGCTCAAGGCACTTTTCACTGCAGCCACCAAAGACTGCCAGGCCCCAGAGAAGGCAGGCCAAACCACCCATGAGGGCACACTCGTGCCCAATCAGCAGCCACCGCAGCGCTCAGCGAGTTCTTGTCAGACATGTCCTCTCTGGGAGGAAGCTGGACATGGCCTGCCCGTCTCAAGGCTGGGAGACCAGTCGGAGGCTATGGAGGTAGTCGCCTGAGAGAGGGTCACAGTTGGACTAGATGGGGTGGGGAGGCTGTGTTTCATGGTAATGGTTCCTCCATTGTGTTCTATTTTGTTTGGAGTGGAGAGCAGGGGGTATTATCTTTCCATTCATGACTTCCTACATTTTACATTTTCTGTCCTCAAAAGAGAAACTGACCAGAGGTATTTTGCATTCATGTTCAAAGAGGACCACTGGGAAGGTCTCCACCTCACTCATTCTTCTTGGCTGAGATGGCATTGCCTCCAAGCCTTTTCTGGAGAAGCTAAGAAGTGATAGGCACCCAGCAGACTTCTGGTATAAGGGCTGAAGAATGATACTGAGCACTTAGCACCAAATTACCAAGAACACCTCGCAGAGGTGCTCTTCTGCACTCCACGTGTCCCAGCCACCCTCCTTCCCAGAATCAAAGCAAGGACACTGTTCCTAAGGAAGACTAGAGACCTGGGGAAAAACCTCCATTTAAACAAATGCAAAAGTCACCCTAGCTGGTTTGGCTCAGCGGATAGAACGTCGGCCTGCAGACCGAAGGATCCCGGGTTTGATTCTGGTCAAGGGCATGTATTTCGGTTGCAGGTTCTTCTCTGGCCAGGGCCCTGGTCAGGGCACGTGCTGGAGGCAACCAATCTATGTGTTTCTCTCACATCAATATTTCTGTCTGTCTTTGCCTCTCTCTCAAAAAAAAAAAAAAGAAGGAAAAGTATCCTTTAATTTTTTAAAAAAGGAAAGAAATGCAAAGGTCATTAGCAGCGTTCTTTTTTATGATGCTTCTACACTTCTTAGAGAAACAGGAAATGCATTCAGAAGAAACCCAAGCAACAGTTTAATTCCAGGCTCCATGGAGGGTGAGGCAGGTGCTCAAATAGTCTGAAGCTAAATGCCTAAACAGTAAACTGGTTTGCCCTCAATCACAGTGACTGCTTGAGAGATTCTTCTATTCCTTATTTTCAATTTAACCTGAGGAAGGTGGAAGTGAAGGGCAGGAGGTAGGGGGGTAAGAGATCAACTAAAGGACTTGTATGCGTGCATATAAGCATAACCAATGGACATAAGACACTGGGGTATAGGGGAGGCTAGGGGACTGTCTAGGGCGGGGGGAAAAATGGACACATATGTAATACCCTTTGTAATACTTTAAGCAATAAAAAAAAAAGAAGAAGAAGTGAAGACTATGGAGTGGAAAGAAAATTTAGTGACACACATCTAAGTATAAATCACAAGGAAGGAAATGTAGAAACACAAACTCCTCATCCATAGGCTTACTGATCAGGAAAAATCACTGTTTAAATGTTAAGTTTAAAAATAATCTTATAGCCCTGGCCAGGTAGCTCAGTTAGTGAGAGCATCATCCCTGATATGCCAAGGTTCAATCCCCGGTCAGGGCACAAAGAAGAAACAACCAATGAATGCATCAATAAGTGGAACAACAAGTCAATGTTTCTCTCTCTTTCTATCTCAAGTCAATTTTTAAAAAAATAAATGGATTAAAAAGATCTTATAGCAACATAGCAGTGTCTGGCATATAAATTCTCAGTGTATTTTAGCTACTATGATAGATCCTTTTTCCGAACGTTAGGCCTGTTGCATAACTGGTTTTTGGTCTGCTTTTTTCACTTACCAATAATCATGAATATTTCCCCACATAAATAAACACTGCCCTACAGGTAAAATGGCTTATATATACTCCAAAGCAGCAGTCACCAACTTTTCAGACCCCACGGACCACCAGTGTTCCGCGGACCTCTGGATGGCGACCGCTGCTCCATAGTATAGACACACAATAATTTATTTCCCTATCCCCTAACATCCTGACATTTAGGTTGTTTCAATTTTTCACTACAATACCTACTAAAGTGAACAACTGTGGGCACAAGTTTCACATGCTTACATATTTATTTTCCGTGATTGGATTCCAGAAAACACAATTACGAGGAAGAGAACTGCTGAGTTCTTCCATACATTTTCAGAAGTGTCTCAACAGTTTACACTCCCCCCACCCAATGAGAACCCACATTCCTACACCCTTGCTCACTAAGTTCTCATCTTTTCATCTACATAGTTCTAAAGAATGAAAAATGTCATAAACTGATGCTTGATTCCTATGATTTGTATATTTGTATCCGGCCACTTGCTGTTCTTCCATATATTGCCTTTCCATGTGTTTTTCTAATTTGTCTATTAAAGGGTTCATCTTTATCGTACTTATTACTATATGCTTTAAGATATTTCTTAGTTTGACATTTAAGGTTGGAATAGAACTCACAGTTGAGAATTACTGCCAGTTACCAACTCTGAAACTAGCTGGTCTGCCTCTGAGGCTGTGTAACCTTGGGCAGTTTACTTAACCTCTCTGTGTTCAGCGCTCCTCGGTAAAATTAGAGCAAGAATGCCCTTATATGGTTGTCATGGGTAATTAATGATTTAAAATAATGCCTAGCCATGCTAGCCCTTTTTACAATTAAGAAAGTCTATTTTAAATTTATAAATTTACAATTTTATGAGGGCATGCTTTAATTTAACATCTAAATTGACGCTTAAAAATATCTGATGTGATCCTGGCTGTTGTGGCTCAATTGGGTGGAGCGCTATCCTGTGCACCAAAAGGTTACAGGTTTGATTCCCGGTCAGGGCACATTTGGGAGGCAACTGATGGATGTTTCTCTCTCACATTAATATTTCTCTCTTTCCTTCTTCCTTCCACCCTCTCTAAAATCGATAAAAAATGCATCCCTGGCTGAGGGTTAAAAAACAACAAAAAAAGAAAACACCTGATCATTTTTTTTAAATCTGATGCATTTTTTAGCATAAACAAACAAATTAAAATATATACACTGGCTAATTCCACAGATAGACAGACAGAGAGATAATAGAAAAGAAACATAAAGGATGCATTAATCCAACATATGTCTACGGGATGCCCACCGTGGGACAGGCACTGGGGACACAAGGAAGAACAGAACAGAGCTCCTTCCTTTATAATCGCCCTGGGTGATGCCAATAAGGAAACTGATGCTTGCAATGCAGTGGGCCAACCTCTACATTTAGAAGTACTCTGGGCAGTTTTCATTGCACATGGAAGGGCATCTGACCCCCACCAAATGAGGGAAGGTTACATTTCCTTAAGACATTATCAAGCTGAGATGTAGTGATTACTCAAGTATAAGTACAAGAGGGGAAAGGGAAAGTCCACAGAGGGACAGCATGGTGCAAAGGCTTAGAGGCAGGTATACTTGAGTGAAGATGTAAAAGATAATCACACAAATAAAGAGCTGTGAGAGATGAGACTAGATCTGCAAACAGGGGTCAGATCATGGTCCAAACTCCTCTATGGGACTGATAAGGACCTTGTGCCGGGAGCCATTAGGCGCCACTGAAGAGGTTAAGGCAGAGGAGCAACATTAGGTGTGCTCTTCAGAATGACTGTAGGTACACTTAGATATGAATCAAAGGGGAATAAGGCAAGGTGCACAAAACATCGGAACTGAAACTCATGCACAAGACCATATTCCTCAGCTCTGGAACTTGGTATTTGTGTTGGGGGAGGGGAGGAGTGGTAAAGTCAAGTGACCAGTGACTTGGCTGGGGTCTCACAGGTCCTCAGAATTGGAAAACTGGCCAGGACATCTGAATTCTCTGAGCTTCCTCTCCTGGGATCCTATGGATCATGTTCTATATAGACTAACGGCATTTCACCATTTTCTAAGTGATTTCAAGAGCTTCTCTTGAAACATAAAGGATGCATTAATCCAACATATGTCTACGGGATGCCCACCGTGGGACAGGCACTGGGGACACAAGGAAGAACAGAACAGAGCTCCTTCCTTTATAATCGCCCTGGGTGATGCCAATAAGGAAACTGATGCTTGCAATGCAGTGGGCCAACCTCTACATTTAGAAGTACTCTGGGCAGTTTTCATTGCACATTGCATACGCCTCTGCCTCTTTTCTGAACATTAGTTACAGAATAGATGACTCCACAAATGGCCCCTTTTATGGTATATAATCAAAACCCCTTGTCTTGGGCAGAAAATTCCTTGATGGTCAGAAACTGGTCAACCACTTATGTAGTTGCTAATAAATCATGGAAGTGGGCAAGTTTTGATCAATTGGTGAAGAATTGTATCCTGGACAAGGATAACATTCACTATATTCTTCTTTCAGTCATCTGATTTCATGAAGGAAAAAGTCTCATTGTATTGTAGGGTATCTACTGTTTGTCTTAACATTTGATAGTCTCCTGTTTTAACAAAAGCAGGATAAACTTCAAGCTCACAGATTTACTCAAGCAAGAGTATCTAGGACTTAACATATCTGTGTGTGGAAATTTCCTACATCTCTATGACAAGTGATAGTGGTTCTTCCATTTGTGAAAGTGATGATTCGTTTTCAATTAAACTCAAACCAATAGTTTAAACATGAATACAGATGTCAAAAGTCATGAAGATAAAACTGAATGACAAATCTGGGGAACAGTCAAATTATTCCACCATAACCATATAGAAAGAGTCTAAAGAAGTTGACTGCCTAAATGCACCTGAATCAACTAGCAGACAGTGACATCAGACACCAAGAATGTAGATCTTATAAAGGGCAAGCCAATACATACCACATGATATCAGCATAATTCATTACCTCGTAAAAGTAAAGTAAGTAAATTTAGACAAGTGCATTGATAAAGAAATTTTATGATAATCTTTCTGGCTAGGGCACATTCTTTCATATAAAATTATTTATAGTGAAAATGGATCGAAATGTTTTAAATATAATATGTGCATCCTGTAACATTAAAGGTAGTGGAAAGAGCTTTTATATCATGAATTAAATGTATTTCAATTATTACAAAACACCTTTTTTTTAAATTTAAATACTTTATTGTTCCAATTTGATTACAAAATACTTGTTGGCCAATTTCAATTTTGAAACCACAATCTTTCCCATCTTCCCTGGCCAGTTTTCTCAGTGGTGAGAGCATTGCCCGCACACCAAAGAGTCACTGGGTCAATTCCTGGTCGGAGCAAGAGCAGGAGGCAACTAATCAATGTGTCTCTCTCCTCCCTCTCCCTCCTTTCCTTCCATTCTCTCTAAAAATCAGTGGAAAAAAATATCCTCAGGTGAGGATTAAAATAATAATAATAAATTTAGAGAAGAGATGGATGATGAGCACTATAAGGATCTCTATGAATAATTGGTACTGGGTTCAAGGTGAAGGTAATGACCAAAAATGTGGAAAATCTAAAGATTCTGGATTTGTGAGCTTCGAAGGGACACAGATACACAGACAGTAGTGGAAGAGTTGCACACGAAAGAGCTTAATGGAAAACAAGTTTATGTTTCTTAAACTTAACTAAAAAGTATAACAGAAGACAGAACTCAAGTGCAAGGTTGAATACAAGAAACAGGATAGAATCTCTGGATAACAGGACATTAACTCTCGTGAGTAAAATCTTGATGAGGTGATTGATGAGGAACATCTCCGGAAAGCACGCCCTTCAGTCAGCCTACAAGCATATGGAGGAGAGCGACAGCAAAGGGTTTAGGTCTGTAGGTCCCTCCTGCTTAGAAGTAGTCTAATGAGTAATATAAATGTGGCCAGATAGCCACTGTACACAGCATTTATTCAACACGAAGAAGCACATTGGGATCACTTCTGTGAGCAGTAAACGCAAAGAATGAGAAGGGTGAAAGCTGGGCCCACCCTGAACTCAATTCCTACGTGACACCTCCCCTTTGGGTTATTTCATTACTCAATGCACAACCAGGTCTGACTGTGCTCTCCCCCGCCACGCTGCCCGGCTGGCACCAAGTCCTCACAGGACATCCCAGGTGCCATAACTCATCCCTTCCAGAGTGTCTGACACTGTCCACCAGCTGCACTTGGAACACCATTCAGGGCTTTGGATCCATAAATCAGGTCAGAGAGCACAGAGCTAACACAGCACAGACAAACCCCACAACGTGCGCTGCACGCATCTGCAATCCTCAAAAACAACTTCATCAACAACTTCAGATTCCCACGGAGCTGGCTGATGTGCTAGATGAGGGCATGCCATTGTGTCTGTGTTGGCACTGACCTTCCACAGGCACAGAAACAGATGCAGGGTGAAGGGTAACCACTCTACTCTCATTGGTAAAAATCACCGAGATTCATAATTCAAAACCTCTTCATAGTTCTACAGTCTCTACATTCCAAGGTTAATGAAGCCATCACTGTACTACCAAGTTAAGAAGCTGCTCAGAAAGTAAACAGCTTCACTGTTTAAAACTGATCAGGAACAAAACAACAGCAAAAAACATGGTTCACCAGAGAAAAATACCTAAATACCAAAAAAATCTAAACATTGTAGGAAAAAACCTGTAAAATATAAAGTGTATTTTTAAAAAATATATGGAACAGGACACGTATTTAGAAAAGACTGACTCAGCAAAGTAGACTTACAATGGATATGAGTGTGTATTTATGTTGGATTATGTGCATATACATAAACTCATCCTATATAATAAAAGGCTAATATGCAAATTATCCCCTGGAGAGTTTGACCAACTGGGAGTTCGACCATTTGCTATGACATGCACTGACCACCAGGGGGTGGCGCAGAACGACGGAAGGCCCTGGCCAGCAGCTGGAAGGCCCCAATCGGCCCTGATCACTGGCCAGGCCTAGGGACCCTACCTGCGCACAAATTTCGTGCACCAGGCCTCTAGTAATCACATATAAATTAATGTGTTATAGTCACAAGGAAAGCAAAGACTTCTCACTTCTTACCAATACCTACTTCTACATTGTTGGTACACTGCTGGACTACAATTCCCAGCCTCTTCCCTTTTTCTGTTGCACTTACATCTATTACAGTTGGGTCATATTACGAGTTCCAGCCAACTGAGCACAAACAAAAGTGATTGTTCCAGTTATTAGTTTTCCGTTGCTGCATAACAAATTACCACCAATTTAGCAGTTTAAAACAATAGCCATCTATTAGCTCACAGTTCCACAGGTCAGAAGTCTGGGCCAGCTTGACTGGGTTATCTGCTTAGCATCTCACAAGGCAAAAATCAAGGTTATGAGCTAGACGGGGCTTCTATCTGCAGGCTCTAGGGAAGAATTCCTTTCCATCGGGTTGTTGGCAGAATCCATTTCTTTAAGGCTGCGGGTCTAGGATCTCTGATTCCCAGCTGGCTGTCATCCAAGAGCTATTCCCTGCTCCTGGAGGCTGAGTGCATTCCTTCCCACATGGCCCCCTCCACCTTTAAACAGCAGCGGCAAGTCCAGTCTTTCTCATACTTACAATCTCTTTGACTTGCCCTTCTGGTACCAGCCAGAGAAAATGCTCTGCTGTTTAAGCACTCATGTGATTAGAGCAAGCCCAACCATAAAATTCTCCCTTTTGCCATAAAAGGTAACAATCTTGGGAGTGACATCTTTTCATAGGGAGAGGCTGACCCACACTCAGAGGGGAGGGGACTACACAGGAGGGAGGGTCATTGAGGGCCTAAGCTTTCTGCCCAGCACACTCCCTTCCAGGCCTGGCCCATGAAAATCTCCCATTCTTGTTCCAGTATACTCATTCCCTTTGGCAACCTTAAAATTCATGTGTTAAAGATATGGAACCCTAAGCATCCTGGATCCATGAAGCAGATAGGAAATGTGAATGAAACAAGCATTAAGCAACAAAGATCCATTAAAATTTCTTGGTTAAACTAAAGCATTAGGCCCTCTTGCAAAGTTGATGTTAACACAACCAAACCAACTGGTTGAAAATTAGATCGAAAGAACTTCCATTGTGGTAACTGGCAAATGGAACTGACCAGAAAAAAACAGTTCATAAGTGTTCTAAGGTTTTGAAATAATTTTATTGCCAATGTCATCCATATTCTGGAACAATATATTCTGAATTTAAAGTTGTACTAAATGTATAATCTTCATAAATAGTAAAGTTATTCCTGAAGCATCAGGCTTAGATGATGTTAGTAGTGTTTGAATGTATTTGTTGGTAGTCTGCAAAACCACATGACAGGTGTCACAGCCATGATGTTTCAATAGGTAGACTTATAGCACTCCTCTGAGTCTTTATTACCCACTAGAGGCCCAGTGCACGAAATTCATGCACTGGGGGGGTGGTGGTGGTGGAAGGGAGTCCCTCAGCCCGGCCTGCGCCCTCTCGCAGTCTGGGACTCCTCGGGGGTTGTCCTGTGGGGAGTGGGCCTAAGCCGGCAGTCGGACATCCCCCTTGCAGTCTGGGACCCCTCGCTCCTTACCGCCTGCCTGCTCGCTACTCCTTACTGCTCGATTCGCTGCTCCTTAACGCTGCCGCTAAGGCGGGAAAGGCTTCTGCCACCGCCTCTGCACTCGCCAGCCATGAGCCCAGCTTCCACAGGGGGGGCGCACTGACCTCCTGCATTGAGTGTCTGCCCCCTGGTGGTCAGTGTGCATCATAGTGACCAGTGGTTCTGGTCATTCTGCCGTTAGGGTTGCTTAGGCTTTTATTTTATAGATTACAGTCCATATAAAGCCTCAAGCATTTGGGCTTCAAAATGATTAGGGAAGTAAAGAAAATCTAAACCCCCAAACTGAGAAAGGTTGTACTGTAAATTTTTAAAAAATATATTTTTATTGATTTCAGAAAGGAAGGAATAGGGAGAGAGAGAGATAGAGAAACATCAATGATGAGAATCATTAACTGGCTGCCTCCTGCATCTCCCCTACTGGGGACTGAGCCTGCAACCAGGACATGTGCCCTGACCTGGAATCAAACCGTGACCTCCTGGTTCATAGGTCAATGCTCAACCACTGAGTCATGCTGGCCGGGCCACTGTAAAATTTTATATTTTGCTGACTGCTGCCTTAACATGCCCCACACAAGCTGTAAGCACCTACCCAGGTGAACAAGTACACCAGTGTGATAGGTGACCCATCCCCTTTCTTGCTGCCCCTGACCATGACCATGACCTAATAACATTCAAATGCACCAAGGAAATCCCCCTCTAGCCTTCTCTGTGCACTCCAACCTGAACTCCAATAGAGGCACTTGCCTGGAGACCCCATGCTCTCAATTGGCTCCTCACCTGCTTGGTTGAGCCTGCTCCCCGGGCCCTCTCCCCACTGGCAATAATCTGTTTTCCTGTACCTTTCTGGGTCCCCTCTTGTGGACACACCTGACTGATTATCACACCTAAGATCACAGAGCAAGGGCACAAAGGAGCAAAAGAAAAGAAAGAGGGAAAGGGAGAGGAAGTCAAGGAAATCCTTTGGTTTCTGACCCCCCAGTATCTTGCCCATCTGGCCTTAACTTCTGAAGGCCTGCTCATTCTAAGGAACCTTGCAGCTGTCCTCAAACTCCCCCTCACCTGCTTCTCATTATGGTGCCCCCTCCTTCCGAAAGTGCATGTTAGGCCCCTCCCTTTTATGAAAGACCCACTCTAGCACCTGTTTTCACAACCACAAGAAATCCAAAGAGGATTTTCACTTTTATGAAAAAAGGCAAAAAGTGAATTCAGCATTTAGTGAGCCCTGATAGAGGCAGCCGTGCCCCAGCAGCGACAGTGGCCCACCAAGCACCTTCCCTGAGAAGCCCCCTCAGCACCTCAGCATCGAACCACCAGAGCTTGCCCTGTGTCTGTGAGCACCTGCACTTTATCTCGATTTATTCTGTGCCTCCATTAGCACGATGCGTCCCAGGGTATCAGAAGAACCCAAGAGAGCTCTAGGGTGTTAAGCTTAGCGTAAAATGACTCAATTAAGCCTTTGGGTTGTGGCGAATGAAATGAAACATGTGCATGCCTTGAAATGTGGGGGTGGAAGCCCGCAAACATGATTCCGTATAAATTAATGGCAATTGCTTCTTTGCTTTACGCCATTTCTGCTTATGAAAGTCTTCATGGGAACACTCTACTTCCAGGAAATACAGTGGGGAAACCTGTATTCACCCATCAATGGGTCTTTTTTAAAATACTATTCACAGTATTATAGATGTCCCCCAATCCCCCACCCCCAAGCTCCCCTCCTCCCAGCCCCCGCCCCAGCCCAGGCCTTCACCACACTATTGTCTGTGTCCATGAGTTATTTGGTTAATCTTTTCCTATCTCCCTCTCACTCCTACCTCTGAGATGTGTCGGTCTGTTCCATGCCTCTGAACCTGTCTTGTTAATCAGTTTTATTATGTTCATTAGATTCCACGTGTAAGTGAGATCATGTGATATTTGTCTTTCCTTGACTGGCTTATTTCACTCAGCATACTATTCTCCAGGTCCCTCCATGCCGTCGCAAAGGGTAAGAAATTCTTCTTTTTTAGCTGCATAGAATATAAATGCACCGCCACTTTTTTATCCACACATCTATTGATGGGCACTTGGGCTACTTCCAGATCTTCAGAGAGGTGCATATATTCTTTCAGATTTCTTAGGATATGTTCCTAGAAGTGAGATCACTGGGTCAAATGGCAGTTCCATTTTTAACTGTTTGAGGAAACTCCATACTGTTTTCCACAGTGGCTGCATCAGTCTGCATTCCCACCAGCAGGGTACTAGGGTCTTGCCCTTCTCTGCCATTTCCCAAGCTCCTCCTACTCTAAAGAAAGCCCTGGGGCTGCCTGCTGCCCTGGGAATCTATGTAGCACAGGAGGCTTGGCAGAAGGGAATCTGCTCTGCAAACATGAGCTCCCCACCCGCACCCCCACCCCCCGATTACATTTCTCCTCAAGTAGAAAATATTACCAGCCAGGTCTTGCCATTTTCAATAATACCTCTAATTAATTTGGGGGATACTTTATAATTTTACAAGTAAATTGAAACTAAAATGTATATAACCTCAATTTAAAACTGTGAAGAATCACGGGGGGGGGGGGGGGGAAGGGTGAGCTTGCAAATATATAACTATATCAACAACAAAAACTTTGATCAAAAAGAATCTCAGTGTCAGAGGAAATTATTTCCTGTTGCAACTTTCATTCCAAACAAGGTACATGTCCATCATCCATGTGTATGCGAAAGCGCGAGCCCATTCACAACTTTTTTAAAAACACGGTTCCGGTTACCCTTCCTCTGCGAGGATGGCACTCTCCAAACATGATCCAAGGCGGTCCTGACACCTCTGGGAGGATTTTTAAATATTTGATCGCCCCCCAGAGGAGGCTGCATTTTGAAAATACAAAATTTTAAATATGATAACGGATGAAGAAATCAGTTAAAACAGAAAGGCACAGAATACCAGGGTAATTAAATGTTTCCAGTTAAAGAATATGAGTGTGACAACAATCACATACCAGACTACATAATACACAGCCTAACCAAATGAGCTTCATCACTAAAACCAAAATCAGGAGACAAAGTCTACAGTCGGTACATATCCTATCCAGACTGAGTGAAAGAAGAAATCATATTATTCACAAACTGAATTATCCTTTTAAATGTTGAATCAAATACAACAGTTAGAACACTTGTGAATCCTTTTATGCAAATAATGAGTGTTATAGTTTGAATTATTGCCCCCCACACACACAAAAAAAATTCACATGTTGAGTTTTATCCCCTAGTACCTCAGAATGTAACCTTATTTGGAAATAGAGTCATTGCAGATCTCATTACTTAAGATGAAGTCATACTGAAGTAGGGCCCCAATCCAATATGATTGGTGTCCATAGAAAAAGGGGGAATTAGGACACAGAGAGACAGAGGGGAATGCTATGTGAACACGAAGGCAGAGATCTGGGTGAGGGGTCTACAGGCACACCTTGGAGCTACTGTGGGTTCAGTTCCAGACCACCACAATAAAGCAAGTATCACAATAAAGTGCGCAGTAACATTTCTGCATGGAGAGTCTTTCCTTCAATTTATAAGAAACACAGCATCTGTGAAGCTCACTAAAGTGAAGCACAGTGAAACGAGGAATGCCCATACAAGCCAAGAAACGCCAAAGATTGCCAACAAAACATCAGAAGCCAGAAGAGAGGCCTGGAACATACGCTTGCCCAGTGCCTTCAGAGGGAGCTTGGCCCTACCCACCCCTTGACCTCGGCCTTCCAGTCTGCAGAAGTACAAGACAATACATTTCTGTTGTTAAGGTACTAAGTTTGTGATACTTTGTTTTGTAGCTCTAGCAAACTAATATAATGACCTGATAAATTGTACTCTGTAACAGACTTTCACGCGTTACTATAAAGCAAGTTACATCCACATCAATGCCTGATAAAGTAAAAAAAAAAAAAAGTTATATAGATTTTGTAAGAACAGTATCTCACTAATCTACTACCAGTGTAAAACAAGTGAAAAAACAATATTGCCATTACTCTTGCTAAAATGAAATCTCAATATGAATAAAACACTAAAAAAGTAGAATACCACCAGTACATGCTTATTTTCCTTATTTTACAGGAATAAATAGAGAGTACCTTATTTATTCTAACTGCATGGTAAATTAAAACTTTATAAGCAGTAAAGTAATAAAGTTTATTGAAGTAAAAAGATGATCAATTTTTGCTATTTTAACATGTTTTCCCACTCTAGTAAAATTGATCTGGCAAAAGCAGCTTTTCATCTCCAAATAGCTGAGATATTGAAAAGAATTGTCAGCAACAAGGTAGAAATAGTCAGTTCTAAACCAAGAGAATAGGTATGACACATCTAATCAGATATTTCCAATCAGTGGGCAAACATTAAACATACAATGCTTTTTTCATACAAATATCACCCCTCCCTCACATAAGCAAACACACACTCAGCAGAAACATTTGCCTCAAGAGGGACCTTCCACTTAGAAACACAGACTATCTAATCCAGCAAATCTGTTCTAAAATGGAAATAATTGTATGTCTAAAGCTTCCTTTGTAGATAAGATCAGGTTCATGAGCAGTGCAGGGAAAATGGGGACTATGGCTATTTCCCCTAACATCTTTGTCACATGCAAACATTAGTGCTGGCTTTACACACCCTTCAAAATACACATACATGCACAGGGAGAATAACCTTTGCCGTGGGCTCTCTAAGACTGTGCTACATTAAGCAATGGATAAGAGACTGTGAGTTGCTCCAGCTTTAAAATGAAAGGCTTTTCAGTAAAAAGCAGCAAATGATGTGGAGATTCTGCATCTGGACTCGGTGTGATAAACACTAATCTTACCACAGGCAGACATCCTCCAAGAATCTAAGTTCTTTCACATCACAATTTCAATTTTGTATTCAGGACATTCAAACCTACATATAACTTCAGGATTTGGCTGAAATGGAGCCTTCTGATTATTTCTGTTAAGGGAGCAAAACTAAAAAAAAAAAAAGTCTAGCTTCTATAATCTCCTCATGCTCATTCTTGCCAATAGAAGGGACAGTATGTTAACCTAATAAAATTATCCTTAATATTAACAGCATTTAGTGATCACTTTGTGTGTGTGTGTTCTCCAAACTCGCTCATGTTCACATCAATTCTAAGAAATTGATATTATCCTCCTTTTAGCAAGGACAGGTTCAGAAGTTAAAGAACTTGCTCAAGGTCATAGGCAGCAGAGGAGGGGTCAAGACAGCCTTTCCCACCCTAAAGCCAAGGTTCCTAATTGCCTTTAGGGCACCAAGATTTGCAAAAGGAAGTCCTCAGAATCCACGTGAAAAAAAAAATGTAGGATTGGTAAATTTGGTGCTGAGGTCTGCCCTAGAGAAGGGACAAGTACCTGAAATAAAACAGGTCAGTGACATCAAAGACATCCTGCCTGCGACCTGAGTGGTGGCAGACCTTACGGGTGGCACCTATGCTGGGTCTGTAAATCTGAGGGGATCTGAAGCAGAAAGTTATGAGATGCCTTCCAAGTGACACCAACAATACACTTATATTCAGACACAGTTCTGGCAGAGAGGTCGCAGAGAGATCCAATTTGAAAAGCAAAAATGGTGACACGGGCACTTTTACTAAAACGGTCTGTTTCTTTGATTTCCCAAATGGACCAAAATAACCGGTTCTATAAAGGCAAGGCAAGTCCGTGGTGACAGAGATGGCACGTGGGTGCACACAAGAGGAATTTCGTGCTGCATCTGTCACCCTAAGGGAACCAAGATTCGATCAAACACAACCCTCACCTTGTCTGGATGTGGTTTCTAGCAGGACTGCTACTGTAGTTGCCTGGGGAAAACCTCACTACTCCTGAGGAATTACCAGAAAGCTCAGCATTAATTAAAGCTAACCTATGAAAACAAGATGTAAGGCTAAATTATGAGGGATATTTAAATAAATCAACAAAGCCCTTAGCTAAAGATCCCTCAAACAACAACTGTTTCTGGACTGTAAAAAATAGTACTCATCCTCATTATGTAAGATATAGGTCACACTATAAGCATTCACGCATGTTTCCCTACATAACATCCTCCCACCAAGCCCACTGAGATGTCAATCATTAGCATCTGAATTAATGTTTCACAATAATCACAGCTTATCAAACCCACAGAGAAAGATAGCCACATCCGGGATGTAAAAGGCTCACTAAAAAATACTGTTAAATATATGATGAGTTGGTTAAGGCAGCGACACCCTTGGGAATTTTTTTAAAGACATGCAGACTGCTGGTCAAGCCTTGGCTTGAACGGAGTTTGACCACCAAGTTCCCCAAGGAAAAGTTGATGCATGAGCTTCCAGAAGGCAGCCCCGTCCTCGCCTTCCTCTGAGCCCTGGGAGGAGTGATTCAGAGACCGGGGAGGAGCACCGACCGTGGACTTCCCCGCAGCCACCCTGGGCGCCGGGCTGCCGTTCGTGCCAGCACATCCCAGGACAATCGGGGGCACCGACAGACACCGCAAGGTCACCGGGGAAAACGGGCGACTTTACATAATCTCCCACCGCGAGGCACCTGCGCGCCCGGGGATGGTGCAGCGGGTCCCCTCCCGCTCGTCCCCGCACTGGGCGGTGCGGAGGCGGGACGCCGGGCACTCACGGGCGCCCCGAGCGCCGCACTGAGCCGGGGTGGGGAATGGAGGGCGGGCTCCCAGTCCCAGATGCGGCGGCGGGCGCGGGGCGGGCGATGCGGGCGCAGCCGGGGAGAGCGGGGTCCCGCGCCCCCGGCCCCTGCCAGCGCCCAGCGCGCCCCTCGCGGCTCCGCCCGGGACCGCCCCGCCGCGCACCTGCCCCGCGCCTTACCTGCGTGGCTTTATGGAATTGCTTCTTCAGCCCGGCCACCGACATGGTGCTGGAGGGCGCGCGGGCGGCTGCGGGTGCGGGTGCGGGTGCGGGAAGGAGGTGGCGGCGGAGCGGAGCAGCAGGGCCGAGCGGGGCGGCGCGCTCCCGGCCGCCGCTCGTCGTGCAGCCGCGGGGCTGTGGGCGCTGGGGCGCGGAGCGGCGCGGGACGCGGGCTCGTGCGGAGAGACACACTGACGTCAGGCGCGGGTGATGCGGCCTCTTAAAGGGGACGCGGGAAGCCCCGCCCCGGGCGCGGGGCTGGCGGACAGGTGCTGCGGTCCGAGCTACCTGCGCGCGGGCGCCCCACACGCGGACCCGGCTCCGCGGAACTCGCGGGCCCGCTGCCTGGTCAGAGGGCCTGGGCGCGCGGTTCGTGGCCCCGCGGACTGTGGGCCGTCTCTGCGCTTCGATGGCCCAGGCAGCAGCGGGACTCAGGTGTCTTGCTGGCTCCCTGGTGGCCGCATCGCGCTGCCCGCCCTTTGAGCCTGGTCTCCGCGGCCTGGGAAGGAGGAGCGGCGCCCCATGGGGATATGAATAAGTCATCGCTGCTACTCTGCCCGGCCCTGCTTGGCTGCCCGCAGCAAACACTTCTCTGCCCTGGTTTCGGTGCCCCTTAAACCTGCGTACGTTAGAAAAACCACAACCCTTCTTTAGTGTTTATTTTGGTCTAATATAATGTAAAGACTTAAAAAGAACAAAATTCTTAAACTCCTTACAGTTGGGTAAATAAAATTGGAGTGGGCTATTACTACAGCAATCGCACTTAAAGCTCTGTTTACAGCTATTAAAAGGCCCGAATGTGAACTTGGATTTCACTTACGATAGTGGGTTGCGGATTGCCAATCCAAAACAAGCACTCTCTAATGTAAGCGAGCGAGATGCTGACTTATACAAATACTGCGCGTGTCACAAAGTGCAGACGGCTGGGCTCAAGCGGAACTCTGATGGAATCCGATGAATTGGTGGTGGGACGGCAATAGATGTGTTCTAATTTCTGGGAATTAGCCACTTCCTCTGGCTTTTCTAGGACCCAGGAGCACATAGGAACGGACTTGAATGCTGTCCCCACGTAGGGATGAAAGTTACAAGGAGAGGACAGAGTGACAGAGGGCGAGGTGAGAGACATGGCCAAGGAAGAACAGGAGCAGCATGGGTACCAGGAATCCCTTTCATCCCTCCACCACCCCTGCTGCTTGAACAGAACCGCAGGCCTCACCTCCACCCCTCCGCAG
Organism: Myotis daubentonii; assembly: GCF_963259705.1. Lineage (NCBI taxonomy): Eukaryota > Metazoa > Chordata > Mammalia > Chiroptera > Vespertilionidae > Myotis > Myotis daubentonii. The sequence goes on from NC_081850.1 coordinate 22,738,373, forward strand.
GCTGCGTGGGCACAGGGTGAACATCTGATAGAAGGGGATCCTGTCTGCAAGCTGGGGTACCAATCATGTCCTGGTAATGTAAACTAAAACACGTCAAAGCAGAGGCCAGCTGATCGTGGTGGATAAGGAACCAGTAAGAAGAGCACGTGGACTTGTGAGCCAATTCCACGGAGAGACTCAGACGAAATCAAATGTCCCTGCCAGATGCATACACAGAATTGCACTTTCCAAACACCTTGTGGCTAAGTGGAGACACAGTGACGCGTTATTACTAGTGGGTTAGGAAGGAAAGTGATGATCACTTCTTGAAGGGAATGTAACTGTTGGTATGAGATGCAACAACGCTTCTGCTTCCCTCTGCAACAGGGTCTTCTAAATAGCTGTGCTCCATCACCCAGAATCCAGAGTGAGGACCAAGCAGGGCAAAGTCACCAGCTGATGTTCAACAGACGTTTAGCATAAGTGAGAAATAAACCTTGGGGAATTTTAATCTACTGAGTCTGGAGTTGTTACTGTGGCAACACTCGTCTACCCTGACATGCATGCCCATTTCCCAGACGAGGCAGGGACATTCTCCAGTGCCCACATGCATTTTGTTTTTGTCATCAGATGAAGCTGCCTGTTTCATTCTTACAAAAGCCTCACTGATGTTGGGGGAGACTCCGCCCCAGGCCCGAGGGCCAAAGGGAATGGTGGCTCCGTGCACAGACCGTACCCTGAGCTTTGACCCTGCATCTGCCTTACCAGCTGGAGAGGGTGAAGAGTTAGCTCTGGTGATCCATTCTAAAGGAATGTGTCTCAGAGAAACACCAGCCAGGGAAAGATGCAAGTCCTGCGGAGAGGTAGGTGGGGCTACTGAGCCGTCAGAATCTAGGTCCTAGATCCTAGGACAAGCCATTAGAGTCACCTGTCCGAGGCCCCATGAGGCGGTGCGCCCAGAGCACACTTACTCACTGTAAGGCCCACCATGGTGGGTCCCAGATCCCTGACATGAGGGAACTCTGCAAGCCTCTGGGCTTACTGCATGAATGGGTGGGGCTCTAGGCTAGAGAGATTCGGGGGTGTCAGGATGACTGCCTTTGTACTCTGACAGCTTGGTGATGCCTGTGTACACACACACACACACACACACACACAAGACTGCTGTAAAATGCTAATAATGGTGTGCAGCTGGAGCAGTTCTTAAACTCCAGTGCATCCGGCTCCCTGGAGCACGTGTTAAAGCACAAACTGCTGGGCCACATCCCTGTTTCTGATGGACCAGGTCTGGGTGGGGACTGAGAATGTGCATCTCAGACAAGCCCCCCGGCAATGCTGACACTCTGTCCAGGTCCACACTTTGAAAACCACTGGGCTAGTGCAGAACTATTAGGAGGAAACGTTTTGCCTGATTCTCCAAATTTTTTAAATGTTTTCCCATGTCTTGTGTAATAGAACATTATAATACAATTTTTCTACCTGATTCCTGACCAGAACAATGGAACATTTTCATAGAAGAATGGTTGTTTTTTTTTAAACAGCTAGGAGACAGAGCAACTAGCCTGGAATTCATGAGCTCTGGCCTCTCGCTGATCAGTGTGAAATGGGGACCTGAGGAGTCGCCTCAGATCTGTGAACACTTAGCTGAACCCTGAATTAAACACAAACAAGTCTCTATCTACCCCTGGTTCTTCTTCATTCACCAACTTAGAAGGCTTATGCTGCTATCCTTCAAAGAGAAAAAACTACTTAGGGACTTCAAATCCTTTTGGAACCATGGCTAATTCTCCATGAGATTCTCTGGATCTCATGTAAATCCAGTACTTCTATGGAAGCACAGTTTATACCTGTAAAGACCTCTGAGATGTTACCTTTGAAAGAGACTTGTTGAGCTCCTTTTGATCCTGGCGATAAGGGAGACCTCAATCTGATACTGGGATACAGGTTCTTGTCACGGAACAAGAAGGAATTTGAGAGCATGACAGAAAGATTTAGCAAAGCACAGTAAATTTATTACAGTGACAGGACGCAACCCACTTGAGAAGTGAGAGCGGGTGACCCTGAAGAACTAGATGCCCCCGATGGGGTCTGTGTGGAAGGTTTTTATTAAATGTGGGGAGGGCAGGGGAGTCCTGGGCTTCTGAGGCTGGTGGGGACTGCTGACAGGCTTGTCCTGGTCTCTCCTCGCCAGACAGCAATTTCTTTTTGCCCTCCCGTAACTGTCATGGTGATTTTGGGGGCCAGCAAAGTGATCCCAAAACCATAAGGCAAATTTATTATAAAGATATTTTAGTATGGCCCAGGCCAGCATGGCTCAGTGGTTAGAGTATAGGTCTGCACACTGAAGGGTCTCAGGTTTGATTCCTGGTCAAGGGCATGTATCTGGGTTGTGGGTTCAATCCCTTCCCCCTGTTGGGATGCCTGTGGGAGGAAACCAATTGATATGTTTTTCTCATATCAATGTTTCTCTCTCTCTCTCTCTCTCTCTCTCTCTCTCTCTCTCTCTCTCTCTCTTTCTCTCTCTCTCTCTTCCATTCCTTCCCCCCACCCACTTTCTCTACAAATCAATGGAAAAATAATCCTCACTCCTTGGGTGAGGATTAAAAAATAAACGATATTATGATATGGCTGTCGAATCTGGCTGATACTGGTTTTTTTGGTCTCAACTACAGGAAATTGGGGAGAAGGAGGGGGAACCAGTGGCCAGTGAAGGGCACAGCTTCCATGTTCCAGCCAAGACGGAGAAGGGGGTAGGCCTCAGGCCTCTGTCCCCTGTTCTAACTTTCCTGGTCACTTTTACTAGCAGGCATCATGGTAGGAGGTAAGGTGAGACATCAAGACAAGGTGGAGAGGACCTTGAACCCCAGGCAGTTTCTAGGCCAGTCGTTTGGAAGATAACTTCTTAAAGACAGCAACTGTGACTTAAATGCAGAGGACGGATGCCCCAGACACGGGAAAATCACCCTCACACCTGAGTGCCCTCCTTGGTTGCACAGAAGCTGTGATGGAGGCTCTGTGGAGAGACCCGGAAGCACAGTGTAGGGAACCTGTTAATGAGGGAGAATCTTGTCGAACAAGAGGGGGCTGCGATTCAACATGCTGCCCTCTCCTCTCCTGAGACCAAATCAATGTAAAATGGTAAGCAAACCTAGATCTGCTTTAAAAAGCTCCGATGCAGTGAAACCCCCACCCTGCACCGCCTCACTAACTGGGCGGGAAAGTCCGGTCAGCGATCATCCCATCCCACTGTTCACGCAGTTTCTCCCTGCATTTTGCCAAAGCTTCTGGCAAAACCTCTAGTTTGCAGGGTGCATCCCCGGCGCCTTTCAGGGGCCTTGTTCCAAGGGAGCAGCAGACAAGCCCAGCTCTCCTCTTCCTGAGCTGCTGCCCCAACACCTCTCCCCTGGCCCACACGGGGCTGCTCCTGCCTATGCGTAAGTCAGGAAGCACAGGACACACAGCACAGCAACGGCATAAAACCCCAACTTCTCGTTTTACAGACGACAAGACAGAAGCAATGGGAAGAGGGGACTTACTCATTGTTCCTTTTTCTACTCCTCCTGTAGCCCCAAATCCGGGCGAGCCCCCAGCCAGTGCTAATAAATACAGATGGGAAGGAGGAGCGGAAGACTGAGCAATTATCACTGTCCCTGAGGCCGTGTTCTTGCCGCATTGGGCCTCACATTCCACAGCCTTCACCCGATAGCCACGGACTGGGCAGGACTGGACTCTGTTGCTGGTGTGACTGGGCCTTCACATGAGATTTTGTGCCCCTGGGGGCTGCCAGGAGCCTTGGGACCCTGCCCAGAACAGACAGGGCTCACCAACCCTTTCCTAAACAGAGATGGGGATCAAGGGAAAAACCATCCTCACTTCCTTGTGTCCAGGTTTGTCACCCTACAACAGATACACAGAGAAACACTTCTTTGTCTTAGAGGTAGAGCGTGTGGGTCTTTCTCTCTGTCTCCCTTTCCCACCCCCCGCCCCCCACCCCCCCTACCCCCATACCTTTCCTTCTCTCCCACACAGCACTCCTGCCTCCAAAGGAAAGGAGTCTCTTCCTGCAGAAACTGCCCTTCATTTAGCTAAGCCCTCTTAACCCAATCACAGGAGGAGGAGGAGGAGGAGGAGGAGGAGGAGGAGGAGGGACGCACTCAAGTGGGCGACTCACATTAGTGGGTGACTCTGACATCTGGGCCCCTTTCATTATTCACATTCCGGTTTGAAATGCTGAAATGCGGACAACTTCCCTAGCAAGAGCTGCTGTCGCTGATGCTCATCTCCAGGGTCTTTCCTTTGAAGTCTTTCTCCAACCTCCTAACCTCGCGTCCTCTCTTCCTCGGTGGAATCCCAGAGCCCCGATTGTGCCCCTGCCCTGAAGCTAACCCACATGTACTGTAGATGTTGGTTGATATATAGAATTAGGTTCTTCCCTCTTGGTGTGTAGGGCCTTGCATTTACTTTCACAACCCTTAGTAGTAGACAATATAAACACCACTAGATGTAGTCGAATGGAAATTTTAAAAGCTAGATCCAGTGGGGGGTCAGAAAGCCTGGAACCCGCTGACCCTTCCTCCTGCTGAGCAGAGCAGACTGTTCAGGGGTCCTTGTTGCTGCTCCCTCGCCGTGTCCAAGCCCAGGTCTTCAGGCTCCTGTCAATTCTGAGAGTTCCCAACGACCATCCCATAAACTCCCCTCTGTTCATTCAGTTAGAAATGCTTTCTGTTCCTTGTAATCAACAAACTCTAAATGCTCTATCCTCTCCACTCCCAACCCCTGCCATAATATTTCTTGTTTGGATCTAGCAACTCAAATACAGCAATTTGAGCCTGGCCAGTGTGCTCAGTGTTTGAGAGTTGTCCTATGAACCAAGAGGTCATGGTTCAATTCCCGGTTAGGGTTAGGGCATGTGCCCAGGTTGTGGGCTCAATCCTCAGTAGGGGGCATACAGGAGGCAGCCGATCAATGATTCTCTCTCATCACTGATATCTCTCTCTCTCTCTCTCTCTCTCTCTTTCTCTCTGTCTTTCTCCCTTCCGCTCTGAAATCAATAAAAATTTTAAAAAATGCAAGTTAGGCAACTACAATTCCTGCTAAGCACTGCACTAGGCCCCCTTCTCAGACAAGAGTGGACAGACTGAGTGACAAGGAATATAGTCCTTTAGCAAATGTCCATTTTCCCTGTAAGACATTGACATCCTGATTTACAAATCAAACCTTTCGTCTGTTTGGTGACTATACGTCAGGCTGCCAGGCCCCAACCTCCTAATTGGCAGCAGCTGAACAAATAAAGGTGCAGCAGCTGGACTCTGAGAAAGCAGTGCCCACTCCTGGAATGAGAGCAACCTAATTAAGTGTAACTGTGAGGGCACCCTCGCCATCGGTTTGCTGCTTCTGTTCCTGGTGGGTGTTATCATTAGAGATTCTGAAGGCATGTTGTTAACCCTGAACATGGGACCCGGCTAGCCAGCCTGTTAACGCGTGTGTTAAAGAGGCCAAGTTCTATTTTAGTCACTAGCCATACAGAGGAAAGCTATTCCCTATTAAAGTACACGTTCTACTGTGCCCTGCCAAGGGTGCGTTCTCTTAACTACAGGAAAGTCTAGGTAAGAAAGGAATAATTTAGTTCAGAAAATTAAAAAAACACACCTATCAACAACACTAAAAGCACAACCTTATATTGCAGAATACAATCTTCCAATATTTTGTCAGTATTAGCTTTATATAGAAAGAAATGTATTTTACTTTGCTAGTTTTTAATAAGACAAAGTACACTTTAAAAGGGATAAGGGAATCTATAATAATAAAAGGGTAATATGCTAATTAGACTGGATGTCCTTCTGGACATCATTCCAGACGAAGCTGGGGCCGGAGGGAGGCCTGGGTCCCAGTTGCCTGCCTGGGTCCCGGGCGCCAGAGGGAAGCCAGTGCCGGCAGCCGGGGGTGGGGGCGGGGGTGGGGGGCGTGGGGAAGGAAGGCCTACTCTTGCACAAATTTCGTGCATCAGGCATATATATATATATATATATATATATATATATATATATATATATATCACTTCTCTTTGATTGTTTGGCGCCTTTTATTCTTTGCTTTTTAAGAACTTATCAGTTGGTTTTACTAAATGTGCACAACTTGTATTTTCCCTGACCCACCTATATAAAGCTGACTTCAATGATGAGTTAAGTTTAAAGCATTATTTTCAAACAGCATTTCAAACATTTAAATTAACATTAAAACACCACCTTCTCAAGACTACAAATTCTCTCTCAAGGCCCAGTCCCAGGAGGGTTGCCATGCAGGGAAGTCCACCCTGTCAGGGCTCCCTCCACGCTGACTTTTTCACTTTCCCCATAAACCCTCCCCAAGCGACTATCAGCCCAGTCCCGCTCAAACTGTGGTCCCCAGACCAGTGGCACCAGCACCATCTGGGAACTCGTTAAATTAGCAAACTGCAGAGGCCCCACCCCTGACCTACGGGATGCCATCTGTGACTTAAGCCCTCCAGGTGATTCTGGTGCAGGTTCAAGCTCAAGAGCCACTGGTCTCCAAGTTGCAGTGGTAGTGCTGGGGCCAGAGGGGGTGGAAGCCCTGGGACTTCCCCTCAGGCCAGAGGCTCAGGCAGCCAGTCATGAGACTTTCCTTTAAAGAAGCCCATTGGATCATTACAATGGGCGGGGATTACTTTTTTATTCCCATTGGATCATTACAATGGGCAGGGATTATTTTTTTATTCCCATGGGATCATGACAATGGGCGGGGATTATTTTTTTATTCCCATTGGATCATTACCATGGGCAGGGATTACTTTTTTTCTTACTCTACAAGAGAAGAAATTGAGACAAAATTATTAAGCAGCTTGGCTAGCAATTTGGGATCTATATCCGTTAGCTAGGGCTGCTATAACAAATGACTACAATCTGGGTGTCTAGAGACAACAGAAATTCATTCCCTCACAGGTCTGCAAACCAGAAGTCCAAATTCCGGGTGTCGGCAGGGTCGGTTCCTCTGAGGGCTGTGAGGGAGACGCTGTCTGTGCCCCCGCCTGGCTTCCGTGGCAGCCCGCAGTGTGCCTTGGCTTCTAGCTGCTGCGGTCCAATCCCTGCCTCTGTCAGCCCATGGTGTTCCTCAGTGTGTGCATCTGTGTCTGAATTTTCCTTTATAAGGACACCAGTCAGATTGGATTAAGGGCCCATTCTGGCCCAGCACGACCTAAGTCATCTAAATTTAGCTAATTATACCTACAATGAACTTATTTCCAAATAAAGTCACGTTCTGAGGTACTGGGAGGTTAGGACTTCCAAACATCTTTTGGTGGGAGCAAAACTCAACCCATAAGAGGGCCCTGACTCAGGACTCCTGCTGAAAACATTTCTTCGGCCTCAGCATTCTGGCCGACACCAGGGACACGGGAATACCTGCAGATTTCCCACTGACTGCCACTCGCAGAGAAAAAGCTCCACAGAGGGATACGATACTTACTCCCTTCACACAGTATATGCCCCCAAATCAATGATGTCTGTACACATGAACTTGGGATCTTTTCTGGGACCCTTCTTCCCCATTCCTTATCTGGCATATTGAAACATAGTAAGTAGTTTCCTCCTATTTCTTGGATCTATAGGTAGCTATTTAAAGACAGAGTTTAAATAAGAGAACATAACGTCCATCATCCACCCCACATGACTCTGTGGTCCCTCTGGCTACGGCCATATAGAACAACCAACTCAGGGTAGAGAGGTACTCATTAGGCCTAGAAAAAGAGAACTGAAGTTCAGATGACTATAGATTCAGACCTACTCTATAGTGGTGGCTAAGCCCTTTTGGCTCACAGATCTTCCTAAAGAAAAATTGGAGAAGTTTGTAATCCACTTATGTGACTAAGTATCCACCAGCTCACTGCTCACACCCCGCCTTCAGGAACCCTTAGCCTGGGGGTGCCCCTTACATGTCAGTGACTTTCATTTAAGGACTTTGCTAGCCCAGTGGTCGGTAAACTCATTAGTCAACAGAGCCAAATATCAACAGTACAACGATTGAAATTTCTTTTGAGAGCCAAATTTTTTAAACATAAACTATATAGGTAGGTACATTGTTATTAACTTAATTAGGGTACTCCTAAGCTGGCCTTTGCTAAAAAAGGTCCTCAGTCTGATTGAGGTACGTTCGCTGAGGTCGACCCCTTCCAACTCTCCCATCCACATTCGTCTTGTATACTTGTTTCGTCTATCTCCTTTCGTTCATCCTCTCTATATGTCCAAACCATCTCAGCATACCTTTCTCAATCCTCAACACTACATCTTCTTTCACTCCACAACGTCTCCCGTTGCCCCACCGACCGACACCCCCCACTTCTTCTAACGCCACTTCTTCAAAATAGACTCGCCCAGGCCGAAAACCAACTTCTGTGCATGGGCCACAAAGTTTCAATCGCACTGTATGTGTGCGCCTGCACGTGGTATTTTGTGGAAGAGCCACACTCAAGGGGCCAAAGAGCCGCATGTGGCTCACGAGCCGCAGTTTGCCGACCACTGTGCTATCCAAATAGTGATAAGAGCACTCAGACCTAGATTTTATCATGAAATACTTTTAAATACAAGTAAACACCGAGAGATCTACACTGGGCAATGTATTTTTTTAAAATGAAAGCTCAAGTTATTTAAGTGCTTAAGAAGTTAAATGAAAGGACCAACCCCCAAATAATTACCACTCTAATTTCTTCCATTTCACTGAACATAAACTAGCATCAAATTTTCAATTAGATTTGTTGAAGCATTGAGGTCTCATGTAATCAAAGTGTCTTCTCCCATTTAGTTTCCATTTGTGTAACACTGTGCATTATGTAAACAACCAAATATACGCTTTTAATTTTTCTAAATCTCTCTTAGTGCTTTGGAAATCGTTATTCTGCTTGGTAGTTCTGCAAGGGCCTTGAAATGTTGATTTTTCTCAAAGTATTTGATAGTGATAAATTACTGGAAAACTTTCCTTTTCTATCGCAATCTATTCAAGATGAACATTAACTATTTTAATAATTTCCAAAGCAAAACCTTACACAATAGGAAAATGTACAAAGAATACAACCTCACTGCAGTTATATAAATAATTATGTAATATTGAAAAAAGTTAGTATCACTAGAAATGGGGTTAAAATAAATAATTCCAATTTCACTAAATTGGCAAAGATTTTTAATGTAATATTTATTTTGATGACAGTGTTATGAAACAGAAATTCTCTTTACTTCCAGACTGAGTAAAATTGGTATAACTAATGAAAAGCAGTTGGGCACTACACATGAACTTTAAAAATGGAGTAATTTTATACCCAAAAAGTACCATAATTAAATAGAAGTTCAGTAATTTTATATCCAAAAAGTACCATAATTAAATAGAAATTCAGGCAATTAGCCTTCAGGGAAATGCAAACCAAAGTGATAATGAGGTAACACTTCAGACCCATTAGGATGGCTATAATTAAAGAAACTAGATAATAAGTTTTGATAAGGATGTGGAGAACTTGAAAACCCTCTCATTGCTGGTGGGAATATGAACTGGGGCAGTCGCTTTGGAAAACAGTCTGGCAGTTCCTAAAACGGTTAAACATAGTTACCATATGACCCAGCATTCCCACTCCTGTTTATATACCCGAGAGAAATGAAAACATATGTGCACGCTAACATACATGAATGTCATACCAGTATTATTCAAAATATCTAATAGTGGAAACAATCCAATGTCCATCAACTGATAAATGGATATAGATAAATTATGGTACAGCCATGTAGTGTAATATTATCCAATCTAATAAAAGACAAAGATGCAAATTGACTGTACCTTCCCTACGCCCACCAGCCTATCAGAGTGATATGCAAATTAACTGCCAACAAAGGTGGTGGTTAATTTGCATACTGCAGGCAGGGTGGGACAGCAGGAGCTGCCATCCAGGCCCCCTTGATCAGCGAAGTGGGATTGGGGATTGGCGAATGGGCGCAAGGCAGACCTCTTGGTCCTTCCCCGCAGCTGGCAGGCTCCTACCAATCTTCAGTTTCTACTGAAAGGAATGTGGCGCCTCCACTGCGCAGCCTCCCAGAACTCCGACTCTCAGGCTCCGGAGTAGAGACTTCAACAAGGACTTCAGCACCTGCTCAGGGGGAAAACTGCCACCTCCCTACTCCACAGCTGCTTCTGTGTCTGCAAGAAACTGCACATGCTCCTCCCTGTGAGATGGGCGGGGCCAGAGCCTGAGTTGAGGGGTTCCACGATAGCGATAGCAGCTGGACCAGTGCAGGGATGGAGGGCGGGAGGGCGGGGAAGGAGCAAGGGGGAAGCCCTGGTTCCCTGCTCCTCCTCCCACAGGCATGACCCTTGCTGCTGTTATGATAAAAGGAGTTGTGTTTTTCTAACTCTGTCTGGATAAAGGAAACAAGTGTCTGTTGACTTCTGATCTTACTCTCCAAGCTGCCAGTTAATCCCTCTGGATGCATCATATCCAACCTCCAAAGGATCTGAGGGGCAGGATCAACCTTCGTTCCATAGTTGAGGAAACTGACCAATAAACACATGTGTCTCATGCCTCAGTGTCAACTCTTGCAGAAATCTCCGGGTAATGACTCAGATTCTATATCTAAGGGTATATTTTCTTCTGTTTTCATGTTTAATTCAGCCCCAGGAATCAAATAATACAATAAAGAATAAAATGAGTTCAGGGGGCTCAGCATTGTATTCCCAGGGCCTTTGGTCCCACACAAACCGCAGAGCTCAGTCATCCTGAGATGAAAGGAAAAGAAAGAGAAATGTGAAAGGTTTCCCAGCTCAGTCACAGAGACATCTCATAACCACATATTAAGGACATGACATTAACTTAGATGTGGAAAGGACACAAATGAAATAGAAGATGGAGCCATTTGGAGTGAGCAGGCCAGCAGGGGGGCAGTTGGGGGCAAGCAGGCCAGCGGGGGCGGGGCAGTTAGGGGCGAGCAGGCCAGCAGGGTGGGTAGTTGGGATGAGCACACTGGTATGGGGGGCAGTTGGGGGTGAACAGGCTGGCGGGGGGCATTTGGGGGCAAGTAGGCTGGTGGTGGGGGGAAGTTGGGGGCAAGCAGGCTGGCAGGCAGAGTGGCTAGGGGCAATCAGGCAGGCAGGCAGATGAGTGGTTAGGAGCCAGCAGTCTCAGATTGTGAGAGGGATGTCTGACTGCCAGTTTAGGCCCAATCCCTGTAAACCGGCAGTAGGACATCCTTCCAGGGGTCCCAGATTGGAGAGGGTGCAGGCCGGGCTGAGGGACACCCCTCCCCCCCCCCCCAGTGCACAAATTTTTGTGCACCAGGCCACTAGTTTGGCAATAAAAGGCATGAAATATGGATACATGCTACAATATGGATGAACCTTGAAAATATTATGCTAAATGAAATAAGCTTGTCACAAAGGACTACCTATTGTTTAACTCCATTTACATAAAATGTCTAAAATAGGCCAATCTACAGAGACAGAAAGTAGATTAGTGGTTCCTTGGGCTGGGGGCTGGGGGTAGGATAGAGGGATTGGGACGGATGACTGAGGAGAGTGGAGTTTCAGGGGGGAATACTGGAACAGTTGTAAATGGACTGTGGTGAGGGATGCACAGCTGGCTCTAACCCCTGGATTTGCCATTCTGTGGTTCTATGGTTACCTCTGCACGTAGGAAAATGTTCTCTGAGACAGACTGTCACCAGTTGATTTCCCAAAGTCCTCTCCTTCCATTCACAACACCAAGTAAAACCTTACTGACCCCCAGCCTGCTGTCTCCCTCCACTGTTCTCTTCCTTCTGCCTCTCTTCTGCTGTCTTCCCCAGAATCCGGTTTGTATTCCTACGCACATTATCTGATTCTGCAGAGCAGACACCTAGGAACTGAGCCAGCACAGGCAGAAGTCACCTTTGAGGATGGAAAAATCCCCTCTGGCTTGTCACGACAGGAAGGCTATAGACACTCACACCACAGTAGTTTCTGTGCCACCATCATAGTCCAGTGTTCAAAATAATCCAGAGACTCATCTCCTTCTCCTTCCTGCATCTCCTCCCTGCCCTCATCTTTCCTCCCTTCTTTTCCAGCCTGCATTTGGGTGAAATCAGTCTGCATTGGGGAGCTACAAATGCTTTCCCTCATCAGCTCAGTGGGAGATAGGCCAACTTCACTAGTCCAGTAAGTCTTGGTCTAAAACACTTTTAAGTAATTCTTGGGTTCTTAGTGTAGTCAGTGGGGAGAGAAGACAAGGTCTGAGTCAAGGTCAAAACACGCATTCTGAAACAGAAGCTAGTTAAGAATCCATCAATGTGAAATACCAATATCTTTTTTTTTTTTTGAGCATCATTCTGTGTGTCACATTTTGTAGACGTTACCTCATTTAATTGTCTTATGCTGTGTGGATTCTTATTCCCATATATGATGAGAACACTGCAATTTGCATAAACCAAGTACTTTTGCCCATAGATACAGTTTGGTAAAAAGGGGAGCATGAGTTCAAGCCCAGCTCTGTGGGTCTCTACAGATGCCTTTCCCACCAGCTCTGCTTCTCCACAATGTGCCAGGACAAAGGCTGAAGAGAGAGCACGAAATGCAACTTGGAAAAGGAAATTCATTGAGGAGCTAAACTCGTGAAATCCAAGAATGGAACTCCCTGCCCTAGCCGGTTTGGCTCCAGGGATAGAGAGTCAGCCTGAGGACCGGAGGGATTCTAGTCAAGGAAAAAATATCCTTGGGTGAGGATTAAAATTTAAAAAAAGAATGGAACTTTCTGGTGGTCCTGCATGACAAAGATTAGAATTTGAGGTAGGTCAACTTGGCAACAATCCTACGTCCTGTGGGGACTTTCACTAGATGACAATTCTTCAAGACAGGCTTCTTTGTGTCTTTCTCCTCACCCAAGCTTGTTTCCATGGGAGGATGAACCACTTTCAGACCTGTTCTACCAGCCCAAGTTCCCTGGACCCTGTTATGATAGAGGATTCTCCTATAGGAATCTGTTTTTCTTTTCTCCTATTGATGAACATTTGGGCTGCTTTTATTCATGGGCTGTTACGAATAATGCTGCTGAGACCATTCTTGAACTCATCCCTCAGGGCACACACATACAAGCATACCTGTTGAGTTTTTACCCAGGAGTAGAATTCGTCAGTCACAGAGAGTATGTTCAATTGTATCCTATATTGTCAAATAGGTTTACAAATGGCTGCACCGATGTGCACTTTCACCAGCAATGCCTGACAGGTCCCCTTTGTTCCACATCCCCACTAGAAGTGGGTACTGCCAGCCTTTTTGACGAGCCGTTCTGTGAGGATAACTAAGAATTTCACTTGCATTTCCCTAATCATTAATGAAGTAGCAAGCATCTATTCATATTTTCATTGGCCATTTGAACACTATCTTTCATGAGATACTCATTTAAATCTATTGCTCATGAGGGATTGTCTTTTTCTTATTGATTTGTAGACAATCTCAATATATTCTACAATCAATCCCTGTGCCCGTTACATCTGGCCCAAGTCATTTTTCTCTATTCCATTAGTCTATTTGTCTTTGTTCAAGAATGAGACTGGCCTGCTCGTTCCCTTTTTCATCCTGTCCTTTTCAGGTTGAGGTATTAAGGTGATGCTGCTTTAATAAATCATGTTGGGTATATTCCCTTTTCTCTTATTCTCTGAAAGAGTTTATGTAAGATTTTATTTCTTCCTTAAGTGATTGGTAAAGTTCACTGTGGAGGCCATCAGACCCAAACCTTTGGGAGGTTTTCAATTATAGACTTAATATTTGCCAAACTTTCTGTTTCTTTTTGTATCAGATTTATTCTGTTTTTCAAAGAATTTGTAGATTTCATATAAAAATTTTAAATACATTAGCATTAAGTTCTTCATTTACCCCCTTATACATTTAATGCCTATAAGTTAAGTAATACTGTTGCTTACTTCCTTCCTGACAATGGTTATTTTTGCCTTCTTTTTCTGTTTCTTAATCATGTCTCAGAGGGATTTGTCAGTTTTATTAGTTCCTCCAAAGAAGCAATTTGGGGGTTATTTATTTTCTAAGTTTTATATTTGCTTCCTATTTCATTAATTTTCCTTTTCTTCCTTTAATTTGATTCATTTTCTAACTTCCTGAGATGAATGGTGAGCTCACTGATTTTCCTTCATTGCATATACAGTTATAAGTTTCCTTTCAAGCATAGTTTTAGTTGTAGCCCACAGATTTTAACATGCAATAATTTAGTATTCAACATATTTTCTAATTTCTATTATTTCTTTGCCCTGACCTATGAGCTATTTAGTAGTATATTGCTTAATTTTCAAATATATGAAAATTGTATAAATAGCTCTTTATCATTGATTTTTAACTTAATTCCACGGTGTACATAGAACATTATCTATTTGATTTGAATACGTATTTTGAAATGTGTTGAGATTTGCCACAGGTCCCAGCAAATGGTCAGTTTTTGTAAACATGCTGCATGTTTCTGAAAATAATGCACATCCTGCCATTGCTGAGAACAGTACTCTATGTTTGTTGACAGTTCTTTGATAATTATGTTGTGAAATCTTCTATGCTATTATTGATTTTTGTCTATATATTTTGTCAATAACTGAGAATGTCATGTTAAAATTACCCACTATGAATGGGGATGATTCTATTTCTTCTTGTATTTCTGGTAAGTGTTGCTTTTTTTTTTACTTTAAAGCTATATTATTAGTTATATACAATTTAGATTCATTACATATTTCTGGTGAGTAAAACCCTTCATTCTATTAAACATGTCCTTTACTTCAATTGCTTTTATTGAAAAATGTTTTATCTGACATTAATATTAATAAAAGATGGCTATTATACATTAGCATTCTTTTGGTTATTCTTTGTATTTCAATATTTCTGTATCCTCATGTTTTAGGTGTATCTTTTAAAAATCAATTCATTTTATTTTATTTATTTATTTATTTATTGAATATATTGGGGTGACATTGTTTAGAAATTATATAGTTTTCAGGTATACAATTTATAATATATCATCTGTATATTGTTTTAAGTGTATCTTTTATAAACCCTATAAATATTTTTAATCTGAAATGTTTTTCTTTTAATTTGCTGACTTCTTTTTATTTACATTTAATATAATTTATGATGTATTTGGTTTAAAACTATGATCTTATTCCATATTCTTTACTTGATCTAGCTGCTTTATCTTCCTCATTCCTGATTTTCTTAATTTTTTGGATTGGTTCAGTGTTTGTTATTTCATTTTTTGGTACTATTAGCTTCAGAGTTATAAACACTTTTTAATGGTTATATGTGAGATTACTACATACAGTCTTTTTTAAAAATTTACATTCTTTATTGTTGAAAGTATTACATAAGTCTCCTTTTCCCCCCATTGTCCTCTCCCTGGCCACTCCCACCCCCCAGCACATGCCCTCACCCCCCTACTGTCTGTGTCCATTGGTTATGCTTATATGCATGCATACAAGTCCTTTGGTTGATGTCTTAACCCCCCTGCCCCCCCTCCCCCCCCCGTTTCTACCCTCTCCTGCCTTCCCTCTGAAGGTTGATGGTCTGTTCGATGTTTCTGTGTCTCTGGATCTATTTTTGTTCATTAGTTTACATAGTTCAGTATATTTCACAAATGAGTGAGCTCATGTGATACTTATCCTTCTCTGACTGGCGTACTACATGCAGTCTTAACTTATTAGAACATAATGTTGATCAGTACTCTGGCCCTTCTCTTGGACAATGTAAGGATTCTAGAACACTTTAACTCCACTTGCCTGCCTACTGACTTAAGTCTATAAGACAATTCCTATACAGCCCATATTCATTCCAGTTTATTAATAACATTCCTTTCTCTTCTTTCTTCCTGCTTCTCCCACTTTCCATCTGAGAGGATTTTTATTCTGCCTGAAAAATAGCCCACTGTATTTTCTTAAGAATAGGTGTGCCGGTGGTGAATCCTTTAAGCTTTAGTTCATCTGAAAATGTTTTCATTTCAGTTGCGTTCTTTAAGGGTGAAAATAAAATTTTAGATTGGCAGTTATTTTCTTCCAGTACTTCATGTACATATGTTTTCATTTTCATCTGGTTCCCTTATTTCTCAGGCAAAGTCAGCCCTCCAATTTTTGGAATGGGAAGGTAATGTGTCTTCATGCCTCGCCACCCCTGGCTGCTTTTAAGATTTTCTGTTTGTCATTTGTTTTCAGCAGTTTAACTGTGATGTGCATAGGTGTGGATTTCTTTTAATTTATCCTAGTTTGTAGGACTTGTTAATTTGTACATTGATGTGTTTCACCATTATATCTTAGCCATTATATCTTCAACAACCTTCTTCTTTATATTTTTGTCCTTTTGTCTTCCCATGCTTCATTCTTATTTATCTTTTGTTAGCTATCTTCCTAAATATGTTCACATTTTAATTCTTTAGTTGTTTGAGTTACTATGTAAATGTATGATTGATTTTTTTTATATAATGAGCTTTTATAATGACCTTGAGAAATTCATTTATTAATTATAATAGTTTATTTAAACATTCATTTGGATTTTTCTATGAATGCAAATATGTGGTGTGTGGCTGGCATTACTTCTCTCTTTCCAATGTTTAATTATTTCCCTTGACTTAGCTGCATTGACAATCACCTAGAGTGAATTGATGAATAGCAGTGGTAATAGCAAGCGTCCTTTCTTTTTCCTCATCTCAGGGGAAAGATTTTAATATTTCTTCATTAATTACTGTATTTGTTCATTCCTCTTTGTAGGCACCTTCTATTCCATTTTAAAAATTCCTATCTATTACTAATTTGATAAGTTTATTGTGAACATGATTAAATTATATTAAATATTTTCACTGCATCTATGAAATAATCACTTTTTCCTTTATTTTGTGGTGAATTACATTTATTTTTAAATATCTGAATAACCCTGCATTCCTGGAAAACAAACAACTTGTTCATTTCATATGTACTTTTGTATATTGGTGGAAATTAATTTGCCAATATTTGGGGAGATTTTTTGCATCTCTGGTCATAAGAGTAATTGGCCTATCACTTTCCTTTCCTGTAATATCCTTCTCAGGATATTTGTTTGATTCTTTCAGACAGCTGAAGGTGCAAACATCCTAAAATCATCTCAACACAACTTCAGGCCTAGAGAAGGTTCTAAGCTGACTGTGGTTCCTGAGGGCGCCAGACTGCTCCCCATCTGCCCCTTTCCCTGTGTGGACACCTTCTGCATGCCAACCCCACACATGCATTTACACATCACCATTGTTTTCACAGGCCTTAGACTTCAATTTTTGTCTTCCTCAACTCTGGAAACTTTAAAAAAGTGTTAGTTCTCAGCCTGTCAGCTGTCTTTTCTAGAATTTGCAAATCTCCCCAAGGAAAAGCGACTCCCAAAAACCGTGTTCACTCCTCCAGATTCCCATCTTTTCCCAGGATCATGGTCTAGTTGGCCTTAGCAAGAGGTTGACCCAATTTCTTTGTTCGCCATCACTGGCATCAGATGTTCTGGGCTGAATTATGTAATTCAGTGATTGCATAAAATAAGGTCCTGAGAGTCACCAAAGCCTTCACTTCACAAAGAGCTGCCTCTCCCCAGCGTGATGCAAGGGGTCGTAGACTCAAAGCAACATTTGAAAAAATACAAGATGCCATTGATTATATGGATGAATAAGAATTAAAGTCAATTGGATAATTTTATTTGGGATGAAACAAGACTTTAACAGAGAAATCAGTTTCTTCATTGCTGAAGAGGAATCAGCAAGCTTGTTATAGTGCTTAACAACAGAAGTGGAGATTTAGAAATTTTTTAAATAGGAAAAAATAATACATTGACATTAACGTAGGCAAAATACAATTAAGATGGGAAAGTATTGAATAATTATGCTAGTACTATTACTAACATCATGAAAATAATCAACTCCTTAACGAATTCCACAGTTATGACCCACAAATGTCCGCATTGGCCTGGTGGTTATTGGCTCTCCACCCGTTATTTGTAGAAAAAAATAGTGAACCGCTCAGATTCAGAGTAATACTTCTCCTACCCACCTCACCCTCAGCCAGGAAAAATTAGAGAGTAGATAGGGCAAATGACTCCATCAACCAAATGCCCTTTTGGTTACATTGTCTTATTTTCACATCTTTAAACAGGAGTTTCCTTTTAAGAAGATGTTATCTTTAAAGAAAAAAAGAGGCCTCAGAGTCGGTGCAAATGGGGAGTGTTAAAATAAGCTTCAAACAAGCGGCTCTCGAAGACCTCCCATCGATGAGCTATCAGGCACACAGTCTCTCCACCCCGCGGAGGAGCAGACAGGCTCTTGCTGAGTAATAAATCTATTCAGAGATAACATGACCAAACCCTTCACAACCTCGAGAGTGAAAAATGAGGCTTTAAAACAACCTTAAGAACAACGCAAGAAATATTGAAGTAGAGCAAATAGGATCTTGGAAGGGGGAAATGCAATGACCGAATTCCCAAGACACCAGCATGTTGCCACCGCAAAAATATTTGGCTTTCCACAGAGCTCTAACACTATAGAATCCAAGGATCTGTTCTAAGCAGTGACCAATATAGAAAAATTGTCTTCGAAGGTAATTGGAGGACATAGGCCTCAATCTATTCTATACCTGTCTTACCACCGGTGTTGGCGAATACTGATTGAGCTCTCAGAGCAGTTAGCCAGGCCTGCAAACACTTGCAGTAAAAAACCCAGAGAGGAACCAGTCCTTTTCCCTTAAGAAACTTCATTCAAAACGAGGGAGACGAACAGCTCATTCTCTTTCTGTGGGCAGATGTCATTTTCATTTTTCTTTCTACCATGTGGGATTCTTAGCATCTACCCTCCAAATGAAGATTAAATTGAGGGAATTTGAAGAAATGTGTCTTTGAAGAAATGAAGAGGAAAGCAAGCTTGATGACTGTATACATTTTTGTTCTAATTGTAGGGAATTTCGGGAATTCTGAATTGTTGAATGAGGACTAGGTGCCACCAGGGATTATGAAATCAAGTGCCAGGATGCAGGCCAGAACATGCATGAAAACGTAGGCCCCTCTCTTTCTGCCTGAAGTACGAGGTTCTCTCAGTTTGTCTTTTGTTTCTATAGACCTAGAAGCTCAGCGAAATGTTTCTTTACCTTAAGAAAATCTACTGGCAAGTCTGATGATAAATGATAGCCAATCTTTGTCCTTGGAGTAGGGAGTACATAGAGCACATGGCATGGGTGATCCAGGTTTCATAGAGTGTAAGAATTATACAATTGTGGAGGCCTCTTTTAAAAAGAAAAAAAAATATTTGTACAGATTTCAGAATGGAAGGGAGATGGAGAGAGAGAGATAGAAACATCAGTGATGAGAGAGAATCATTGACTGGCTGCCTCCTGCACGCCGTACACTAGGGATCAAGCCCTGACCAGGAATTGAACTGTGACCTCCTGGTTCATAGGTCGACACTCGACCACTCACCCATGCCAGCCGGGCTGTGGAGGCCTCTTTATGAAAAAATACAGACTTACAAATACAACATTAGGTCCAGGGCCTCGGAGCAGCAGAGCGCTCACGCTGAGCTTCCTGTCTTTACAACATAGGACCTCAGCTCTAGCTAACCGATACCCTTAGGGAAACTAAGAGGGTGGGCAGATCTTCTGATATTTTAAGAATAGCCCCAAGTTTGGATGTTTTTAGGGAATTTCACCCACTTTTAAATGTTGACAAGAATTTTAAATTTTAAAAACAACACTTTGTAAGACAATGGCAAATTAAGTTATTCGGTAATTGAGGTCAAAGGAAGATTGTCGTCCAAATCCCTCAATGTGCCTCTCAGCTGTCCACCCTAATGGGGCTGACTTAGCTGAAGCAGTGACCCCTTGAGCTTAGATAATGGTTTGGGGTGAGGCACTTGAGAAGATGATAAAAAACATAAAGAAAATGTTAGAACAGGGTGGCAGCAGGAGATGACAGATTGGATGTGGGAGGAGAAAGAAAAACTACTTCCAGACCCCTTTCTTTGGAAATAGATTGAATTATGGCCCCCCGCACAGTGATTTGACAGCTGGGGTGCATGGAAGATTGAAGGCAGCGTTTCTGAAAATGTGGTCCACAGACGGCTCAATCCTGGAATACATGGTGTGCTTGCAAGAATGCAGATAGCTGGGCCTGACCCCAGAGTCCTGTGTAAGTCTCTGTGAATGGGCCTCAGCAATGTTCACGTAACACACACCAGGTGATTCTTAGACAAAATGGTATTCGAGAAACACTGTAGAGAATTTTTTTTAATCCAGCCAACAGCTGTCTATGAGAATGGATACACATGGAAGCTTCCAGACTTCCAGTTACCAGAATTGGTACTTCTGGAAGGTATTGGTAAGTTGGTCTTCAACCATTTACTGCCTTCTTCACGGTATACACACTTTTATTTATTTATTTTTAAAATATATTTTATTGACTTTTTACAGAGAGAAATGGAGAGGGATAGAGAGTTAGAAACATTGATCAGCTGCCTCCTGCACACCCGCTACTGGGGATGTGCCCACAACCAAGGTACATGCCCTTGACCAGAATTGAACCTGGGACCTTTCAGTCGACAGGCTGACGCTCTATCCACTGAGCCAAACTGGTTAGAGCCACGGTATACACACTTTTAGTTCTAAACCTAAAGGGCCTCCAAGCTGCCAACAGAATGAGCCACTGACACTTTAAGAACAGCGTGTAAATGAAACAAGCTGCGTCCCCGAAGCCTTGACCCTCTGACTTCCTCCTCAACATTCATGCTGACACAACACAAGCTCAGCTGTATTTTGTTGATACTTAGCAGATGAAGTGTCCTGAAAACCCAAGGTGTGTTTTAAGGGAATCCCAAAATGCTTACCAAGGACAATGTCAATACCGGAGCCTTCTTATTAACACATTAGAGGCCTGGTGCACAAATTTGTGCACCAGTGGGGTCCCTCGGCCTGGCCTGCTGGATAAGGCTAAAACCAGCTCTCCAACATTCCCTGAGAGGTCGTGGATTGCAAGAGGGCACAGACCAGGCCAAAGGAGCCCACCAGTGCATGATCAGGGCCAGGGAGGGACATGGGAGGTTGGTTGGCAGGGGTGGGGCTACGGGAGGTTGGCCAGCATGGGAGGTTGGCTGTGGGAGTGCACTGACTACCAGGGGCAGCTCCTGCATTGAGCGTCTGCCCCCTGTTGGTCAGCACGCATCATAGCGACTGGTTGACTGGTCGTTAGGCCATTCAGTCATTCAGTCACTTAGGCTTTTATATATATACTAGAGGCCTGGTGCACAAAAATTTGTGCACTCCTCAGCCCAGCCTGTGCCCTCTCGCAGTCTGGGAACCCTCAGGGGATGACCACCTGCTGGCTTAGGCCCGCTCCCCGGGGGGATTGGGCCTAAGATGGCAATCAGACATCCCTCTGGCAGCCCGGCAGCCCTCGGGGGATGTCCACTTGCCAGCGGGGAGCAGGCCTAAACTGCAGTCGGACATCCTTAGTGCTGCTGAGGAGGCAGGAGAGGCTCCCACCACCCCCGCTGTACTGGCAGCCATCAGCCTGGCTTGTGGCTGAGTAGAGCTCCTCCCATGTGAGAGCACCCTGACCACCAGAGGGCAGCTCCTGCATTGAGAGTCTGCCCCCTGGTGGTCAGTGTCATAGTGACCAGTCATTCCTAGTCTTTCTGCTGTTAGGGTCAGTTTGCATATTACCCTTTTACTATATAGGATAGAGGCCTGGTGCACGGGTGGAGGCTGGCTAGTTTGCCCTGAAGGGTGTCCCGGATCAGGGTGGGGGTCCCGCTTGGGTGCCTGGCCAGCCTGGATGAGGGGATGATGGCTGTTTGTAGCTGGTCACATCCCCTTCAGGATGGGGGTCTCCACTGGGGTGCCTGGCCAGTCTGGATGAGGGGCTTAGGGCCGTTTTCAGGCTGGGTGGTGACTGAAGCTCCCAACCTCTCCTTTTTTTCTTTTTTTTTTTATTCTGGGATTTATTTACCTTCTATGGCTATCACTGGAGCTGAGAGCCAGCTTTAGCTCTGAGGCTCAGCTCCAGCTCTGAGACCTCGGCTGCTGAAAGCAGGTATCTGGGTTTGTTTGGGTTCTATAATTGAAACACTGTTGCAACTCCAGCTCTGAGGCCCAGCTGGCTGAAAGCAGGTTTCTGGGGATTGTTTAGCTTCTATAATTGCAACATTATTTCTTAGACTGCAGCTCAGAGGCCGGCAGCGGCAGGCGGGGAACCTTGGCTTCCTCCATCACTGGAGCAAGCAAGCCTCCTGTTCGCTTCAGCTGCCTGGCTGCTGGCCGCCATCTTGGTTGGCAGTTAATTTGCATATCGCCTTGATTAGCCAATGGGAAGGGTAGCGAAGTTATGGTTAATTACCATGTTTCTCTATTATTAAATAGGACAGATTTTTTTTTTCATTAGACTAACTTTGTTTCCAAATCCTCTGAAAAAAATAAGATAAAATAAAAAATTAAAATCTCAGGTGTTTTGTGCCACAGGAAAAGGGTATGTCCAAGAGGCACCCCCCCCCAATGAAACCCTATTCTCCACAGTATCTCCACTACCCTACCCTGTGTGGCCTGAACTTAGAGTGTCTGGTCTGTACTTCCCTCATTTGCATGAATAGTTTGACATTTGTCATGTACTTTATTTTCCCATCAGAATTGTAACTCTTTAAGAGTAGAGACCACATATTATTTAATAAAAAGTCAATATCAATAATTGGGGGGGAATGTAAGCTATGATTAAGGACTTAGAAGAACAGAAGATCATGTGAGATTCTGGGGAACTGAAAAGCCAAGTTACATCCTGACAAAGGCAGACACTGGGAGGGGACTGTCCGTCTCATTGGGGCTCTTTAAATAATCTGAGCCTGAGACAAGACAGAGCCCATATACAAAGGTAATCTACATAGCGCACCCTGTTTTGTACCATCCTTGATGCAACCAGAGGTTGTCATTCTGCAGGGGACCAATGTGGGGACTCCTGTCCCTGAGATACCATCCAGTTTCTTTATTTGGGTCACTGCTATGGGCTGAACTATGCCCCCCGCAAATTCACATGTTGAATCCTTAGTCCCACTACCCTGAATGTGACTGTACTTGGAGAAAAAACCTTTAAAGAAGTGATTAAGGTAAAATGGGACCATTAGGGTGGCCCTAATCCAACATGACTTATGTCCTTATAAGAAGAGGATATTTAGACACAGAGTGACAACCAGATGAAGAGGCAGCAAGAGGGCAGCCATCTGCCAGCCAAGGAGCAAGGCCTCAGAGGAAAGCAACCCTGCTGACACCATGATTTTGGGCTTCTAGCCTCCAGAACTACGAGAAATTCAGTTTCTGTTTAGGCCCCCCAGCCTGCTATGGCAGCCCTAGCAAACTAGTACAGTCCTGTTCATGAGCTCTTCAAATATGGTGGGCTACAATCCCAGTGGCTCCGGCAACTTATTTAACTGTGGCTCTCAGTTTGTGATCTAATAGCATCTCAATCACAGGCTGACAGAGGAGGCAGCTGGGCTTGAAGCAGCATCAGGGGAAGCCTGAGACTGCTGTTGGCTGCAGTACTGCCTGGCCTCCCAGGCCCTGGGAGGGAGTCAGGAATTAAGATGACTAGTGAATAGTTGCTAGAGTTAGGTAGAGTTTTTCTCAGGCTTAGCTGCACATTAGAATCAACTGGACCAGTTTAAAAACTGCCCAGGATGACTTTACTCACCCCCACACCTACCAAATAAATGGAATCAGAATCTCTGAGGATGAGACCCGGGTGTCTGTATATATTTTTTTAATTCTCTTGATCGAAGAAGCACAGAGTTAGGGGATAAATGTCATTATCTTTTCCTGAGAATCTCTCTGACACTGAGAACCAGGGGCATTTTGCTGGTTACAAAGGCCCATTTACTAGGCCTGTGGTCGGCAAACCGCGGCTCGCAAGCCGCATGTGGCTCTTTGGCCCCTTGCGTGTGGCTCTTCCACAAAATACCACGTGGGGGCGCGCACGTACAGTGTGATCGAAATTTCATGGCTCATGCGCAGAAGTCGATATTTTATGGAAGAGCCACACGCAAGGGACCAAAGAGCCGCATGTTTGCTGAGTCGCAGTTTGCGACCACTGCACTAGGCCGTAGGACTTGAAGAACATACCATTCTAGACATTTAAAAATGGCAAAAACCAAGTGGGTATATGTGTGCAGGTGTGTGTCTGTGCACATGCATGCATGTGTGTGTCTGTATGTGTGTGGCCACATGCACACACACAGACAAAGCTTGCAAATATTACAGGTTCATTCCAGATCACCACAATAAAATGAATATCACAATAAAATGAATATCACAATAAAGTGAGTGGTAATTTTTTTTGCTGATGGAGGCCTTGCCTTTTTGTAGAAAAATGCAGCATCTGTGAAGCACAATAAAATGAAAGGAAAACACAAGGTATGCCTGTATTTATAACTAATTATCCAGTTTATGGTGTCACACAGTGATCATGGATACTTACTAGAGTCTTACTGATGTTGTACCCATTTCACAGATGAGGAAAGTAAACCTCGTTGACAGTGAATGGGATCATTCTCTATGATTGAGTGGATCGGGCCCTACCCAAGAGCTTCCAGGCAAAGGCACAGAGGGCTGAGATAGAGCCTATGCACTGCTTTCAAGCCCTGGCACCTGGCCTAACCCACCCTGAAAATGTTGTGTTTTAAATTCACACAAGACATTGTCTGTGCCAGTAGCAAACCTCCGAACTTGAGGGGTTGGGTAAGAGAGCCTGAAATTCCTCCCTTCCTCCCTGCACTGTGTCGTCTGTCATTGAGCCCCAGCAGGGGCCGGTGTGGTGCTCAGCACTGGAGGTTGGGCTCATGCACCCTCTGGCCAGCAGGCTCTCCCTCGCTGCCCCCCATCCTCAGGCAGGGCGCAAGGGCTGGAGCAGCCTGAGGCAGTGTGACTCAGGTGGGGAGCACTGGCCTGAGTCAAAGGCTATGGCATGCTTCTGGGGTTCAGTTTCCCTAGCTGCCCTCCTTCTAACATTCTACAGGCTTTAACTTATTATTATCATTGGCTTCCTAAAACTGTGCCCGTTGAATCCCAACTCCATGGGAAGAAAGAGTTAGGGAGTGACTGCCAACAGTACTTTCAGGAGACATTCAGATACGCTAGAGCAGTGGTTCTCAACCCTGGCTGCACATTAGAATCACCTGGGAATCTTTTTAAAATCCTGATTTCTGGGCCTCATCCTCCGGAAATTCTGTTTCTTTGTTATGGGGTGAGGCCCACAACATTAGTAACAAAGAAACAGAATTTCCGGAGGATGAGGCGCCGGAAATCAGGATTTTAAAAAGATTCCCAGGTGATTCTAATGTGCAACCAAGGTTGAGAACCACTGTGCTAGAGAAACACTTCATCTCTTCTGCTAAAGTGAGAAATTAATCTTATTTCAGCACCTCCTGACATGAGACACAGACTCTAAACAAAGGTTAAGTTCAAACTGACAGTGCCAGTGATGTCTCTTTCTTTTCTTCCCATTTTATAAAGACTTGTGAAAGTAAGCCTACATAATCAAACTCAGAGTATGGCATTTATAGCTTATGCATTATGTTATGTTTTATGTAGTGATGTATAGAGTTAGTTATGGAACATGACATTTAAAATCTCAAAATTATAAAAATGAATTTTTCTTCTCCTACCTTAACCACTAAAGTCCACTAACTTTTTTTTTATTATTTTTTAAATATATTTTATTGATTTTTTACAGAGAGGAAAGGAGAGAGATAGTTAGAAACATCGATGAGAGAGAAACATCGATCAACTGCCTTCTGCACATCTCCTACTGGGGATGTGCCCGCAACCGAGGTACATGCCCTTGACCGGAATCGAACCTGGGACCCTTCAGTCCGCAGGCCGACGCTCTATCCACTGAGCCAAACCGGTTTGGGCGTCCACTAACTCTTTAGTTGAGAAAATATAAACTCTCAAGTTGTGCTTGGTCAGAAACATCAAATCCACACAGTGGGGTGGAACTGCCTGAGGGCACCCAGCCCATCTCTGCCTCAGAGCAAGGTCCTGACTAAACCCCTCCTGGGGACAGAAACGAGGCGACTCAGCCCTCTACCCGACCCCACCACCATACTTTCTGAAAGAAAATCACATTCTCAGAATCAGAGCAGCTCTTTGCACAACTGCTGGAGGCTGAGGTTGACCTCATGCCCGAGTACCACAGAAGTAGAGTGCAGGACTTTCAAAGGAGAGGATGTGGAGAGTGACACACATAAACCAGCCACGTGAACACCAATCATCAGAGAGCGGAGAACCCAGGCCCACCGCCCTCCAGCATTGTGTACAGACGGGGAACGGGTGCAGAAGCACAGGAAAGGTGGTGGCAGCACCCACTAGCGTGTCCTCCTTGTGACCCCTGAGCAAGGCTGTCCTGGCAGGAGCAAGGACAAGCAGGTAGCCCAGATGCACCTGACAGCTCAGTTGTTCTGACTCAGCACATTCCCCTGGAGATGAGCTGGGAGCAGCTCCTTGGTTATTTGACTCCCACGAATTCCAGAGACAGCTGGACAGGAAGCTACTATCAAATAACACAACACCGTTCACTGGCTTGTCCAACCCTTACCATCCTCTGGCTGTAGGGTTTCCAAAAGAGCTCTGGGATTTGGGGATACAAGGGCTCACCTACTTTCCCTTTTCCCCTCCCGTCTTGAATCTTGCAACTGTGAGGAAAAGGCCAGAACAATTGCAGCATTGCTGTCCCTGATATCACTGAGCCACTGGACCAATGCTGGCAGCCACGTGCCTTCACATGGCCTGTCTAGTCTTGTTTTAAACCACCCAAGGCAAACTCTGATGCTGTAAGAATGCATTCTTGATTAACATAATGTGTGGTGTTTAGAACCAGACACATTCAATTCCTGACTAGTTAGAAAGTAAATTTTACCTGATTTCCTTCACCCTCAATTTTCTCATCTGTAAAATGGGAATAATAAAATAGCTTCTTAGGGTTTCTAGAAGGCTAAAATAAGGTGATTATGAAGGTGCCTAGACTATTGCCTGGCACATAGCATTAGCTCCCTTCCCTTTCGGATCCTGAATTTGTTAGGTTGATATTTGCATCACTGCTTCCTTTTCTTTTAGGTACTCTAATCTCACCTGCCAAGAAACTGTCAATGGTTTTTAAAAATACATTAATAATTAGGATATATTTTTAGCTTATAAATTGTTCTATATTTCAGGAAGTTTATAAAATGTGTCTTCCTGTTATGACATATAGTACAAGTATTTCTGAGGGAGTTACCTTTCACCCATTATGAATATTCATTGAAGCAAGGTAGTATTGAATAATATCAAAGCAGCTAATGAGCGTTTCTTGGACACCTTTTCTTGGTGTAGGCCCCTTGCTAAATATTCCAAGGGCTAAAAAGATAGTAAAAGAGATGTGATTCTTCTCTGGAGATGTTCAATTTCTATTAGAGGTATATACAAGCTTTTTTTTTTTTTTTTGCTTTTTTTTTTTTTAGCTTCTGTAAGCAGGGATTGGATTGAAAACAATTAAAATCCCATTATGAATTTTCAAATGAGAATCAAGTAGTTCACGGTAAACAACATTTTTGTTTCTGTAAGTTACAATATATGCATTCAAATGATTTTTATCAAAATTGAAAATAAGAGTTTTCTTTCATTCAAGAGGAAAACTGCATTTTTCATTTTAAGAGTATTACATAACATAATGGCTAAGAGTATAGCCTCTGGCCCCAGCCTACCTGTGTTCAAATTCCAGCTCTGGTATCTGATAGCTAACATGTATTTGGCTGAGTTATATAACATTTCTGTACCCCAGGTCTCCATCTACAAATTGGGGGTAATTATGGTGCTTTACCCCATAGGGTCATTATAAAGATGAAAGGAGTTTTGAACAGTGCCTGGCCCCTGTAACCACTAGACACAGTCAACTAAACAATAACTGTTTTCCAGAATAAAACTGGAGTTTGTACTGATTTCCAAATAGCATTTTAGCAACTTGAAGACTTCTTTGTCTTCTGCACTCCGTTAAAGTATGGCCAGTAGCTTTCCATTCTCCTATTTCTGGTTGATTTTAGTGATCTTCCCTGCCCCGTCCCTAAAATCTAAAGCACTGAGCCAGGAGCAGTTGGCTGAGCAATGAAGGCGGCCGTGGCACCGAGAAAACCCAAAAACAACCCAGGCACTAGACAGTGACAGGAAAGCCAGAGCACGGACGCTGCTGTCTGTCCTGCCAAGGCCACTCTCAGGAGCTCAGTGGCCCTCCACCTGCCCAAGCCCCAGGAAGGTAAGCTCTCCATCTGTCCACAAACCACAGGCGGCGGCGGGCCTCCCCACCGCTCCTCCCACCGCGCCTTTGTCCTCCCTGACTCAAGGTGACTGACCACAGCTGTAAGACAGGTGTCGAACAGAAGCCCCTCTCGGCCCTCCTCTGTCCCGCCTGCCACCACACCTGCGGGGGAAGCGGTTTGAACACACCCCTCAGGCCCAGTCTGTCTGACTCCTCCTCCCACACCAGGATAGTCTGGCTCATGAACACAGACATAAGCAGAGGCAGTTTGGGGTGATCCTGCCATGAAATGGGACAAAATAGTGAAAACCATTTTTTTAAAAAAGTTTGTGCTAATTTTGAGCCTGGGAAGGCAAACAATTTAATTTGCGAAGCCGGATCAATTGTCAAGATAACTGATTTCACAAACGGAATCAGATCATCTGATTGACTCCAGGTCAAAATGAACGACGTTTTGGGCCGCATGTCACCGTATAATAGCTCTTGAACAACAGGAACCATTGGGAAATTCATTTTCAAGGTGGAGACTTAGAATAACCAACGTTTAATTAATTTGATTTGATTAACAGGAGGCTGAAGAAGAAAGTTGCATATTCTGTGAGGTACTGCCCCCTGGTGTCCACAGACGCTATTGACACGTGTATTTGACTTGGAAAGAACATTATGATGCTGACTTTTCTTTTAATTTTGATAAAGATGGTTTGGTTTGTTCGATATTCAATGAATTCTCACCGTCTTCTTAGGGTGAATTTAGCAATCATAATAGTGATCCTACAAATTAAGACACACAAAAAAACAAAAAACAACAGAACAAAACAAACCTGGTAGTGAGGATTGGGTAACCCCCAAATTAATCATATTTGAAAAAGAGGAACTGCCCCTACTTCCCAGTGAAAACTACTCAGGCAACTTCTATAACAAAGGACTACTTGTCCTCCTCCCCTGGCTCTATGGCTCTTGGCTATTTCTTAGCATTTTTGCCCTGAAACTCGACAGACTTTCACCAGTTAGCATCTCTGGTGAGCTGCCTGGTAGGGGCAGAAGGTAGGGTAGGTTGCATTCACCAGCTGCACCTACTTCAAATAAAAATAACAGCCCTGACTTGTTTTCTCAGTAGATGGAGCATTGGCCCATGGACTGAAGGGTCTAGGGCAGCCGTGGGCAAACTACGGCCCGCGGGCCGGATCCGGCCCGTTCCGCTGTTCTATCCGGCCCGCAGAGCCGAAAGAGCGAGGGTTCTCTTGCTCTCTTCAGCTCTCTTGAACTAAGAGACTTTTATGCTTCACTTAATGAAGCCACTTTTCCAAACATCCAGAGGATGGCACAGAAGGTACTGGTGCTGTTTGGGTCAACCTGTTTGTGAGCAGACATTTAGCGTCATGAACATCAACAAAGCCCCTCACAGATCCAGCTTAACTGACGAACACCTCAGATCTATCCTGAGAATAGCCACAACAAAACTAACTCCAGACTTTGATGCATTAGCTAAAAAAGGAGACCAACAACACTGTTCCCACTGAAGCTGATGTTTTAAAGACCAAAAACCTTTCAACCCAGTCTCCACTGCCATCTACATCTCATTCTTTCGGCTCCCAGGCATAATTTGGAAGTTGCACTAAAGAAAATGTTTAATTTACTGTTTACACATTTTGTTCTTTTCTATTTGTTTTAGTTTTAAATTATTTTATTATATATATATTTTAAATATATTTTATTGATTT
The DNA here is from genome assembly GCF_963259705.1 of Myotis daubentonii. Classification (NCBI taxonomy): domain Eukaryota; kingdom Metazoa; phylum Chordata; class Mammalia; order Chiroptera; family Vespertilionidae; genus Myotis; species Myotis daubentonii. The sequence continues at coordinate 22,768,387 of NC_081850.1, forward strand.
TTTACAGAGAGGAAGGGAGGGAGATAGAGAGTCAGAAACATCGATGAGAGAGAAACATCAACCAGCTGCCTCCTGCACATCCCCCACTGGGGAAGTGCCCGCAACCCAGGTACATGCCCTTGACCGGAATCAAACCCGGGACCTTTCAGTCCGCAGGCCGACACTCTATCCACTGAGCCAAACTGGTTTCGGCTATTTTATTATATTTAAGTTTAATTTGAAAGGCTTTTGTACCTTTCCTTTGTTAGGCAATTTTATTTTGCCTTTGCCATCTTCAATATAAGGTATGTTATTGTGCTATGATTCCTCCATTTTTTGAAGTTTCAAATTATAATAATTAGTGTTTACATTCTTCTTGTTAAAATATTTGAAATGAATAAAACTATTGAAATAATAAAAAAAAGACCGTACCCTTTTATGTAATGATGTTTACTTTGAATTTATATTAGTTCACACAAACACTCCATCCATGCTTTTGTTCCGGCCCTCCGGTCCAGTTTAAGAACCCATTGTGGCCCTCGAGTCAAAAAGTTTGCCCACCCCTGGTCTAGGGTTTGATTCCAGGTTAAGGGCACGTACCTGGGTTGCAGGAGGCAACCAATCAATGTGTCTCTTTATTTCTCTCTCACTCTCCTCCTTCCTTTCTATTCTGTCTAAAAATCAATGGGAAAAATATCTTTAGGTGAAGATTTTTAAAAAATTAAAAGATGGATCTAAATGAGATCTGGGTATTGTTTTCTTAGACTCCTGTGAATTTTATGTCAACTTTTGTCACCAGTTGCTGCTCAAAGGTCAAGGTTAGGTTTCGAAGGTACACACATCCCCATCAGCTCTGCTGATTCACCAAATATTCCAAACAAGCCAACGTCCTTCTTAACTCCTTAAAAAGGAGCCCACAATGAAGACAAAATAAATCTACCTGTGTGTATGGGTGATGAGAATTTGTGAATATTAGATGGATAGAAATTACATTTGTCCTGCATTAAATTTAATTTTTCAGAGCCCCTATTCTGTTAGGCTGGTGTGGATTTCAGTCAAGCTTATTACCTGGTTTTCCTATAACCCCACCCCCTTCCTCGCCCCAGAATCCTTTGAGGGTCTGAGGAGTCTGATGCAGAACAGAACGTTCCAGAAATGCCTGCTGATCTTTGATCCGCATCTGTGGTCACACATAAGTTGTGGGAATTGGTGAGGAAACCGAGTCATAAAGTCATTAGATCATTTGCTTCCAATTTCACAGCAACTCTTTAGGAGAATCATGGCTATACGCCGAGTCTCCTGAGCACGCATGGAAACGCGCATACTGTTTAGAAAATCACTATATTTTTATTCATCTCTTTGGAGTTGTAACTCACAATTCATACTATGCTGTGTGACATTACTCACTTCACCCTTACCTCCTTACCTCAAAATAATAATAGGAATAGTAATAATGATAATGATAATGATGATAATAATGCCTGTCACTTATTGAGCTGTGCTAAATGCCTTCCATTTATGATTTGATGTGACCCTTACATCAATACTGTGAGTGATATTATTGTCCTGTTTTATAGATGAGGTTCAGAGAGATTAAGTAACATGCCCAGAGTCACACAGCCAGTAAGAGGCAGAACGAGATCTAATCTAGATTAGACTTAAATTAGATCCTGAGTTTGTCTGGACCTCAAACCTATGTACTTACCTGCCATGCTATGCTGTCTTTTCTAGTAAAATTAGGAGAAGGGATGAAATCATATATTTTTAAAAGACTAAATTGAATCAAAACATTCGTGGGTGTTTTTGTTTTTTCTCTTGGAAGAATTTTAGGCATTATTTTGTAAAGCCACTGGTCGGAGTTCCTATGCTAGGCTTTGCATTTTCCATGGCTTAGCACAATGGATAAATTCATCTGCAAACTGCAAGTGTAACGTTATTGCAGATGCATGGCAGTAACCTAGAACTAATATCCGAAGGCTTCTTGCAATGAAAATATTACCAGCAATAGTTTAGCATTCTTACAGGGCAGTGGGGGATATGTGCCTTAGATCCCATCCTGTATGATTGACTACACGGACCTCTTTTCCCTGGATCTCATGTTAGAGCTTCCAGATTCTCATGACTGACTTAATAACCGAACAGTCACTAGAGTAAAAGCTCAAAGAGACATTGAAGAAAATAAAGATAGAAGAAACATAGGTACAATTAAAAAAACAACAACAACACAGTACAGAGTGGAAAAAGTGTAAACTTTTGAGCAGCTCAGAATTTAAAGATGGAAATATCTTTTATGCAAGCCTGCCATCTTGAGGTCAATTAGAGAAATACTTTGGCTTTGAGGGAATCCATACCATATAAAAAAGCATAGTTGTTTGGAATGAGATTTTTTTTTTTTAACTGTAAGAATAAGTAAAAAAACAAAACAAAACATGAATTACTCTCAGAAAACACGAACCCCAAGCTTGCCACTAGGGCATGTTAACAGTCAATATTGCTTGTTTGGATCATGGTTTTGCCAGTGCCCTCAGGCAGGGGCCACCCTGAAACAGGTGGAGTTGGACAAGGTGGTCCTCACTTTGGCATCAGGGGAGAGCACAGGTGACAGGACACTTGGGGCGTCAGAAAGGACTTAGGGTAGAATTTCAGGTTTAAGAAAACGGGCTTTGCTCTAGGTTGGATGTTTTCATGTGTAAATGCATTTGTAAATAAAGCAGCATTGGCGAATTTTTATTAGGTCCACGTGTTCACATTTCCTTAGTTTTTACCTGTTTCCAAGACCCCATCCAGGATTCCATTACACTTGGAAGTCATGTCTCCTCAGGCTACTCTGGGTTGGACAGTTTCTCAGACTGCCCTGGTTTTTTATGACCTTGACAGTTTTGAGTACTGGCCAAGTGTTTTATAGGGTGCCATTGGCATTTGTCTAATGTTTAACTCATGACTAAACTAGGATGAGTTTGGGGAAGGAAAGCCACGGAGAGAAAGTGCCACTTTCATCACATCATATCAAGGGTTCATCATGGTGGCTATTGACCTTGATCCCTGTGTGGTATTTGTCAGGTGCAATTACTCTTCCCGCCCCACTTTCATATGGTCCTCTTGGAAAGAAGTTACTATGCGTGACCCATGCACAGGGTCAGGGATTGGCCCCCTCCCCCTCCCCCTCCCCCCCTCCCCCATTCCCTGGCAGATCATCTACATAAAGTATTTAGACTTCTCTGCACATGAGATTTGTCCATCCTCCCCCCCCCCATTTACTTATTTGATTACTTATTTGTGTCAGTCTTGACTCACAGATATTTAGTTTATACTTTGGGTTATAGTCCAATACTGCTCTATTTATTTTGTTGATCAGATTGCTCTAGCTTGGTCTTTGGAGATTCTTCCATTTGGCTCCTGAGTCTCTTTTACAAACCCATCTATGTAGGGATTTTTTTTCTCTGAGCACTTTCTCCTTGCTGGCACTAGAAGATGCTCTACACTCTCCTTGTGAATTTCCTGCCCCAGGTCTAGGATCAGCATTTCTCCTTGGAGCCCACACCTTTTTTTTTCCCCTTAGAAACTGAGATCTGAGTGCTGCGTGTGCTTATTGCTACCAAGATGACATGGTTTCTAGGCTCTCTCAGCTAACAGCAAGGAAATATACGTGTGCATACTAACCACATATATATGTATCTGTAAGTATTTCTATATGTAGTCATCTGTGTCTATATCAAGCTGAACATACTTCATACTGATGTCTCCAACTCTGATTTATTTCCACATGGATCATTCTAACCTCCTCCCACTGGTTACCTGTACATTTCCACTCCAACAGGCTTCCACCATCTGCTATCCATGTACTTAATTCTTCAGTTCCACCAGTATACATACACAGAATTGTTAACCTGTACCCCTACAGGAAACAACTTTATCAAGTAGAGTACAATAGAGCTTCTATTTTAAGGATAAATTTAAGTCCTGGATAGCATAGCCTGCTTGAAAAATGTTAGCTTTTCTTTTTAAGTATGAATCGTCAACAAACAATTCAATCCAGGTTCTCCAAGGGAATGTGTAGGCTCGGGAAGAAGTGCCACTTTAGACTGAGAAGATTTCATGAGAACTGAGTGGGTTGGTCTGTAAAGATGATGCTTGTGTACCTGTGTCCCTGGAACCCAGCCAAAGGCCAGCCTTTACTACTCAGGACTTAACCAAGAGTCCTGATAACAGGCAGATGAACTAAACAAAGCCCTTCTCAAGAACGCAAGACCTACAAAGAAGCCCTTACTAGGCTTTGATTTGGTAACTCAAGCCAAAGTTTGTCCATAAAATATAGGACTCGGGGTCCCTTCTGAACTCCCCAGCAACCAGGGTTGGCTCGAGGAGAGAGTTGAGACATCAGAGACCTCTGTCCATCCTGTACTTAGACTTCCTCTTGTAGACAACACTCTAGACCAGGGGTGGGCAAACTTTTTGGCTCGAGGGCCACAATGGGTTCTTAAACTGGACCGGAGGGCCGGAACAAAAGCATGGATGGAGTGTTTGTGTGAACTAATATAAATTCAAAGTAAACATCATTACATAAAAGGGTACGGTCTCTTTTTTTTTTTTAGTTTTATTCATTTCAAACGGGCCGGATCCAGCCCGCGGGCCGTAGTTTGCCCACGGCTGCTCTAGATGGTCACTCAAGACATGCCGACAGGTCATAGGGCCGTATGTTACAAAGTTGGAAAATAATTTCATCAAGGAACAATAAAAATTCAATCACAACCACAAAAAATATCCCCAAGAACTTCATTCCTAGGAATATAAAAAGCAGCCCAATGCTGAAAGGCTTTCTGAAGTATCAGAGCTGCATCCAGTGTGGATTTCTCTCTCAGGAAAGGGCAGGTAGAGAAGAGGGGTCACAGTGTGCTCACTAGGACTGAGTTCAGGGTCCTGGTGCAAAGCAGGGCTGGCTTCCGGTGAATCTCAGCAGTTGTTTGTTAATGCCTTTCAGTCGAGGACCGGCAGGCGTACATCTGCAGTTAAATAACTTGTTGTATTACTACTCATTGCAAGGAGGGAGAATGCACAGCCTGGGAACCACAGGGCAACTGAGTAAGAAGCATCAGAAAGAACTTGAGAGTTTGGGGAAGGTTTAAGGAAGTAGGACTTGCTTTGGATTGAATGCTGTCAGGAATTGGGAGTAATTCCATGGCTGAGTATCTTAACAAGTCTTATATAGAAAACTAGAGGCCTGGTGCATGAACATTCGTGCACTTGGCGGGGGGAGGGGTGTCCCTGTGGGAGCCTCTTGCAGTCCAGGGCCCCTTGGGGGATATCCACCTGCCGATTTAGGCCCCCTCCCCAAGGACATCCTTAGTGCTGCCAAGGAGGTGAGAGAGGCTCCCGCCACCACTGCTGCGCTCGTAGCCGTCAGCCCGGCTTGTAGCTGAGCGGAGCTCCCCTGTGGGAGTGCACTGACCACCAGGGGGCAGCTCCTGCATTGAGCATCTTCCCCCTGGTGGTCAGTGCGGGTCATAGCAAACAGTTGTTCCCAGTAGTTCCACCATTAGGGTCAATCTGCATATTACCCTTTTATTATATATAGGATGGGAAGACTAGAATGAGGCTTAATCTATATTGGTAAGGAAAATGGCAGTCACTCATATTAACCAAGATGGGAGACATTTTGGTCATGTTTATGGTTTAGACTATATTCATGGTTTTATCTATGTCCGAACATAACCAAAGAGTGGTTTTATTTGATTCTAACATTTTGATTTTCTTACATTCAACAGGAAAATATCGAGGCCAGCTCAGATCCTAGCAACAAGGCCCAGAGAACAGGATCAAGCTAGCTCTCAGATGTCCGGAGCTGCATTTCTCTCTCTCTTAAATGTCTAGGACTGAAACTTTGAAAACACACACACACACACACACACACACACACACACACACACACGGACATGTGCACACACATGTGTACACACCAGGGTATTATTCTTAAAAGCACAAAGCCAAGAATGTTTTGATAGAGCTACTGAGTCATAATCAACAAAGAGCAAGGTTTGAAAATGTATAACAATAGCTATGTTCTTAAGAAGCTCACTGGAAACTGAGGGTGGAGGTTTAATCTGATTAAAATCAGTGATGGAATGTTGGGATGGTTAATTTTGTCAACCTGATGGGCCACAGGTGCCCAGATATCTGGTCCCACGTTACTCTGGGTGAGTCTGTGAGGATGTTTCTGGGTAAGATTAACATCTGAACCAGTCAACTGAGTCAAGCAGATTACTTTCCCTCATGTGGGTGGGCCTCACCCAACCAGTGGAAGACCTGCATAGAACAAATCCTGAGTCAGAGGAAACTGCTCTCACCTGGTTGCTCAGACCTGGAACAACAGTCTGCTCCTGCCTTCAGACTCGTCAGCTTTCCTGGGTCTCCAGCTTGCTGGCTGCAGACCTTGGGACTTCTCATCCTCCATAATCAGGTGAGCCAGTTACTTACAGTACATCATAGAAATATTATTTATGATTATGTGTAAATCATACATATGTGTGTGTGTATATATACATATGTGTGTATATATAGCCATATACACACACAAAGCCTACTGGTTCTGTTTCTCTGGAGAATATTGACTAATACAAATATCAAGTTGATAATAACTGGTATGAGTCATATACAGACAGTCTTTTTACAAATAACCACTTCTTGAACCTTCTCCATGGTAAGAAACATTTCACATACTTTAAATAAGAGTAAATGGGAAAAGCAAAGGATTGTTAGTGAAAACTGTTCTTACTGTTCTTCGACCAAAGAAGTTTCTACAGACCCACAGGGGTCACTGTAATGGAGGAATGTGTTCAGTTGACGAGCGCTCCTTTAATTCACATTTTAACTGATTTTTCTGCCTGTCACAGACCCAGGATTCTGTATGGGATCCCTCTTAAGGGATAAAAGTGACATCAGATATTCCAATTCCTGAGACATAAAAGTTCTGGAAGTCTCATAGGCACTGAGCAAATGCCAAAAGATAAGTAAAAGAGATTGTAAGAGGCCAAAGATTCAGACAGCAACTCTATGTTGAATACAGAAAACAAAGTAAACAATCCATAACATAGTCTTCAAATTCATTTTTCCATTGTTAAAAATCATGGCAGAATTACACTCAAGTTTGTTTTTACGTACTAAGATTCTTTAAAGAAATGCATGTACGTGTGTATAAGTCCCTCAGAAGTCACCTAAAACCCCTCTTCAAGTTTTAGGAATAATCGCATGGTTGTAAAGCTTATTAGATGCAGCAGGCTATACATACTGGAGTTTCCAGATTGGGCACAAGGGTATTCTTGGGGTGACCACGTTGGAGCCTCTTAAGAGATTCTAGACATCTGCATCCTAAGACTTCCAACTCATCTACACAACCAGTTGTGTGTTAGTGCCTTTCACGCAATGATTTTGGAAACTGAGCTACCAAAACACACACAGCAATTTAGACAGAGGTAAGACCTGTTGGAAAGAGATAAGACCTGGAAGATGGGGCCAGAATTTACTTGGACTTAGAGGAATGGACAGGAATCAAGAGGATCTGTCAGCAGGCCATGCAGATGAAAGGAAAACAAGGTGGAAAAGAGCCAGTTACCTGTGGTTTGTGCACCACGTCTTAGAATAAGCATTTACCAATATAACTCTTTGTATTTGTTTACCCTCATGTGTGTTGTACAAAAGGCTAGATGGCCTCAGTCCCTGTGCCTCAGGAGAAGGTCAGGCTCGCTTGAGCGTGTGCCAGCCACGGCTGCCTTTCTGAATCCGTCTGAATCTGCAGGGCTTGGCCGTGCTGTATTGTAGTTTACAAACTAAGTGTGGCAAAACCACAAGAATTCTTCTCCCATGGGACTCCAACCCCCAAAGTCACTCAAAGTCTGCGCGAGTGATGACAGGATTTCCTATTTGGATCGAAGTATCAAAATCAGGATGACATACTGGTCAAAGGTTTGCAAGTGCAGAGGCTGAAGATCCAGCTCCCCCACGTAATGGCTGTGAGATCTTGGGACAGTTAGTTTCCTGAGCCTCATTTTCCTCACAGGACTGTTTCAGGGATGAGACCAGTTAGCACCGTGCCCAGTCCATAGCTCAACAACGGCCAGTCCATGCCTATCGCCATCACCTGAATGGAATGTACGGAGGGAAACCGGTTGACATTTAAATGGCATCTAGGATGAGGCAGGCAGGGTACCAGTCATTTTCATGCATGACCTCCTCTAATCTTCACAGCGTCCCGGGAGGTACGCTTCTGTGTCCTCGGAGACGGAAGCAGAGACTGCAACACAGCAAAGTGCAGCGGAAAGTGCACTGAGCGGGGAGGGTGTCCTAGCAGAGGGGCGCCAATTCCTCCTTCAGTTCACGGGTCATGAGCCCAAGGCCCCACATGATGAAGCTACTGTGTATGGAGTTATAGTCAGGTTTCACAGTGCTGACAGGAATTTTAAAGGGGAAAAATAATACCTTGGAGGAGCTATAGTGACAATGAATCAACATTTGCAGTATTTTAGAGCAATACTTGGAAGAAACTGTCAGTAATTCTTGTTTCACAACTTGTCTAAGCAGCCCCAAATCTACTGTCCTGGAGGTTGTGGCTGATAATGTCAAAGACAGTCAAATTGACAGGGCTATTGGGGGCTGGAGAGGAGCGAAGTGCCTTCTCCCTTCCTCGCACCTGCAGCCTGGCGAGCTGCCACCTGGTGATAGCAGAGCTCCACGCATCCGAGAGGAAAGGGCGTTCTTGCTATGAAATCAGCCACAAACGTGCTGATTGGTTTTTGTTTGAGGAATAGCTTTCTCTATTTTTTAGAAAATAGCTAAAAGTTAGGTTATTAATTAAACCAGTCTTATCCACCCAGACATACTCGAGTGAATTTGGGGGGAAATTATGCAGTTGAGCAAGTCTCCTGCTAGTCCTCATCGCTAGAGCCAGCTAATCATATTCCTGTTCTGCTCTATTACAGACCCTGGTCGGAGGGTTGCTCTCCTGGCTCCCTTACGGCTTAGCTGGTCCCAGCAGCGCTCTTGCAGCCTCCCCCCACCTCGCCTACTGTTCCTCACATCCATTTCCCTCCCTTTATCCACCCCCCCCACCCCCGTGGCTTTTCTAAAAGGGTCCTCTTTTCTGTCTTCTGGAAACTCTCAAATCCCAAATAATTGCAGAATCTTTCATCAAAGCTTGCAGTTTTTATTCTTTTTAAAAAACTTATTTTGACAATTGTCTCATGCTCTCTCTAGCTAGATTATTTGCAGATAAACAGTTTGAAAGCTCATGTATTCATTTTACAAATTTTCATTGCAAGTCAGTATTCAGTTCTAGTGTAAATAACAAAGTCCATGGAATGTTCCATGCTTCAGTCTTGAGTTATGTTTTAGAATAATAAGAAGAGGGCCACTTTAATTTCTTTATTACACAATAGATCACTTGAAAGATTAACACTGTCTGAACTCCATCACCAAAGCTTAAGGCCAGGGGGCTGCCCTGACCATTGAAATTAGGGCTTTTCTTTGTTGCCAACACATGCTGAACCTCTATTGGAAATAACTACAGAAAAAATTTAAAATGAAACAGCTGATATTTTGCTCTTAACAAAAGCGAAATGTACTAAATTAAATTCCTGATTTTATCCTCCTACTAGCCTGCACCCCAGTTATCAGTTAAAATACAATGCTCTGGCGGGTGTTGCTCAGTGGTTAGAGTGTTGGCTGGCATTTCCGGTCAAGGGCAAGTACCTGGGTTGCAGGTTCGATCTCTAGTCATGGTCGGGGCAAGTGTGGAAGGCAGCCAATCCATGTGTCTCTCTCGCATAGATCTTTCTCTCTATCTTATCTCACCCCTCTCTCCCCCCCTTCCACTTTCTCTGGAAATCAATTAAAAAATATCCTCCGGTGATGATTAACAACAACAAAAATACACCAACCCTGTTGTCAATAAAGACAGTCCTCTTTTCACCATGTGGGGCTGTCTGGACATATAGCCAGGACCACCTCTCACTTCCAAAGCAAACACCGTGTTTCCCAGGAACTCCCTTCTATGTGGTTCGAGGTTTGTTTTTTGCATTAAGAGGAACACGCATAGCTAGGCCAATCTTCTGGGCAGGCCACTGTGGCTAGGGCGATGACTTCTTAGCTTTTTGCTAACTCCAGATTCCCTCCAGGGTCCAGCTATTCCAGCTGAAACCTCCAGGGACTGTTTCTCTGGTGGTTTCCCTATGTTCTGAGCCTCCCTCCATCATCCTACAGCTTAATCATGTGTAAGCCCGAGGTCCTATACTGCACCCCTTCACTCCTGTAATACATGCTGTGGCTCTATTTTCTGGATTGAACCCATTTTCATCATTAAAAATTATACTAGTGGTTATTACAGGAGATCGAAGAAAAAATTTCACAACATCCTGCAAAAGTTTGTCTAGTGAAAAAGGCAAACAATACTAATTAATGGAGCAAATGGGGGAAATAGTTTTCTATTTTTACAGATGGCTGAATTCACACAAGAAAAAAAGAAATATTTGAATGCAAGTGAGGATCCTGTGTTAGGTGCCTTTACTGATAAAAAAAAAATCACAGATTTTTACTTTGGAAAACATTGCTTTTCACTGCTTGCTCTCCTGCCCTCTCAGAAGGATGGCTGCACCGCCCGATTCCCAAGGCTTGTTTAGCAGGTTCCCGGCATGCCTCCTGCCTCACCTCAGCTATAGCGTAGCTTGATTTCCTGTTTGTTAATACCTGAAATAGAAACTCTACTGACACTGAATGCATTCCACTGACATTGGCTAGCAGACTTGTAATTGTCTGACCTTCTCATCCTCTCTGCATGTTAAAACTGCTTAAGGAATGGATGTGCTAAAACTTCGGTGCCCTGAAATTGTTGGAGGAAAAGGTCACAGAAATCCAATAAACACGTACTTTTATTTTTCACTGGTGAGGAAGTCCATGATCCAGCACCATACGCCGTGCAAAGAAAGTGTAGAAAAGCATTCGGCCCTCAGAGAGTGCTGACAGCTCTCCGTAAATCCCATACATTCCCCTCCTATCAAGCTATGTTTGCATTAAATTTCCAACTTAGAGCTCTGGAGCAGTGAATCTTTGTTGTATGTATGTTTCCAATTTTGATGTGTAATAGCACCAGGAAGAAGTTAATTATTAAACAACAAGCTCAGAAAGTTATAATTATGTTTTAGATCCTAATTGAAGTTTTTCCTTGTGAGGACTAGGTTACATTAAAATCAAAATGAGGAGAGTTAATTTTATGCATCTGACTTTTCCTTCATGCAATACTGTATTAGTCAGGATGGGATAAGTTTTTCCATAGTAACAAACAACCCCCAAATCTCAGTGGCTTTTCATTGCAAAAGTTTGTTGCTCACTCACAACATGGTGCCCTGTGAGCCAGGAGGGATGCTCTGCCTATCACACTCATGCAGGCATCCTGATGACTGGACACTCAACCATACCTTCTATTTCCAGAAGTGCAGTAGCAGGAGGAAAGAGGTGGATACTCATGTACTTGTGTGTGTGTGTGTGTGTGTATTATTGATTTCAGAGAGGAGGGGAGAGGGGGAGAGAGAGAGAGAGAAGCATCATTGATGCATGCCCCTTCTGGTGATTGAGCCCACAACCCAGGCACATGCCCTGACCAGGAGTCGAACCATGACCTCCTGGTTCGTAGGGCAATGCTCAACCACTGAGAAACACCTGCCCGGCTCATGTGCTTGCTCTCAAAGCTTCTACTTGGAGGTGAAACATGGAACTTCCGTCAGCACCCGAAGAAAGTCATACGGCCTTGATTAACTTCAGAGTGGGTGGATAATTATAATCATAATTATAATCCTAGTATAGGCCAGAGGGAGGACTGGAATATGTACTCATGAGCCAAAACTAAAGTTCTTTTTCAGATTCCAGACACATAAGTATTTCATTAATGGCATTATGAGATTACATCACAATCCAGTGAATGTCTGCCTTATCAATGGGGAACATTCTCCTTGGGAGGAGGGGCATAACCGAGATTTACAATGGTCTGTGGCTGATCAAAGGACCAATTATATAAACAGATACACTTTTTATTAAAAGTTTATTGGGGGAGTGATTGGGAAAAATGTCTAAAAAGGCTCCTTATGAGGTAATATTGAAAATAACGCTGAGAAGCACTGGTGTAGGAAAAAGCTCACTAAACTGGAGAATCAGGAAGCATGAGTTCTAATTCTGGCATTTAAATAGATTAATTAATTGGTCACTCGATTAACTTGAAAAGCTTAGCTCTTCTCATCCTTTGTATTAGTTTCCTAGGATTGTGGTAACAAATTATACAAAGGAGGCGTTGTAAAAGGACAGAAATTCATTCTCTCAGCTCCAAGGGCTCGAGGTCCAAAATCAAGGCATCCCTGAATCATGCTCTGAAGGCCCTGGGGAGCAGCCATCCCACGCGGCTGTCCTTGTCACTCCTCGGGCACTGGCGGCAAACCTGCAGTCTCTGCCTCTGACACCACAGGGTCTGCTTCTCTCGGGGTGTCTGCATTTCCAACTCGCTCTGCTGATAAGGACACTCACTGTTCACTGGATTGTAGCCAGCCCTCATCCAGTATGATCTTCCCAGAACTTGATGACATCTGCAAAGACCCTATTTCCAAATAAGGCCACATTCACAGGTACTGGGGGTTAGGACTTGAACATATCATTTTTGGGGACACAATTAGACTATCAATACTCTGACTCCATAGTTTTATGTATATGAGTTTCTTTGTGTAATTTCCTTTCAGTGCCCACTACATCCAGGCTCTGTGTTTGAGATAGAAAAGAGTCCTTTACTCAAAGCATATTTCTTTAGTCCCTACTGTGTGCCAGGCATTGTCCTAGGCACTAGGGTTGCAGGCGTACAATAAAACAAACAAAATACAGGTGAACAGTTGAACAAATTGTGGCACATCCATATCATGGAATATTACTTGACAATAAAAACAACAAATTATTGACATATACAAGTTGGATGCACTTATGGGGATTATGCTGAATGAAAAAAGTTATAAATTCCAACTCCAAAGGTTACATACTGTGATTCCTCTTATCAAACACTTTTGAAATGATAAATTTTAGAACAGAGGACAGTTAACAGTTGCCAGGGTTTGGGAGGAGGGTCGAAGGGAAGGTAGTGTGGCTGTAAAAGGGCAGCATGAGGGATCCCTGTCATGATGGAGGGATCCACTAGCTTGAGTGTGGTTGCGGATACATGAATCTAGGCATGTGCTAAAATGATAGAGTGCTAAACACATAGACACACAGAATAAAACCGGGGAAACTGAATAAGATTGGTGTAATTGACTCACTCCCAATGTCCTGGCTTCAGTATCATACACATTATACTGTTACAATGTTATTTGGGAGAAACTGGGGAAAGTGCACATGAGTTCTTCTCTATGTTGTTTCTTACAACTGTGTGTGAATCTACAATTATCTCAATAAAAATCTTAATTAAAATTTTATCTGGAAAAGGAACTGCACAGTAAGAGGCTTCCAAAAATAAAAGACACACAAACAAAACACCATTGAAGGAGATATATCTAACTAGATATCAAGAAATAATATAAAGCCACAATAATTAAACAGAGTGTTATTAGTACAGGGGGTCAATCGCACATGATAGAGAATCCACAAACAGAACCATGTATATTTGAGGATGTATGTTATGAAGACAATACTTTATGTCATTGGGGAAAGGAAAGGTTAAGTAATAGAAAAGTTTATTATTAATTTGGAGAAAATAGGTCCTTATGTCATACTACAAACAAAATAAATTCAAGATGGATTAAAATTAATGTATAAAGAACAAAGCTATACAGCTGGTCCTCGATGGAATATAGGAGGGTTTTAAAATATATATAATTTTAAGGTAGGGAAGAGATTTTGGAGAAAGGCAAAAAATTAACAGAAAGTAGACAAATTATTTTTAAGGAATTAATTTAATGAACACTTTGTGATAGGACCACAGTTTGTAAAACTCCATTGGGAGTTACTTTGCTATTTTATGACACCTGGAAAACAATCAACTTGCCCAGGTAAACTAATGAATTTGCCTTCATAGACAGGTGATTCTGTTGTAAGACATGATGCAACCCTAACATGTGACTCGGTGGGTCGGCAGTCCCCGGCTCATGATGGACAGCTGTGCCTGCTCACATAGCCTCACACTGTCATATGGTCAGGCACTCAGGAGCCAGTCTGGAGCTGCATTTTGTACATCTTTCTCCAGAAACAGATGCTGCTCTGTGACTCTCCTATTGGGGTTCCTCAGAAAACCCTCACAGTCACCACGGAGCTTCTATGCTGCTAGCACCCTCCTCACCAGAGAATCCTTACTGTTCTAATGAAGGGAGCGGCCTCTGGGCTCTCCTGGGCAGCAAAGTCAGCTGGTGAGCTGTATAGTTTCTATAATAAATCTAATCTAGCAAGACCACTCTTTAGACCATTTGACCTCTTCATCAAAACATTGCTGGTATAATTATGGAACCTCTACTCAGTTTGCCATAGGCTATCACTTTTTTCAAAGTTTCAAGGAGTCATGTTAGCAGCATATGAAGACCAGTCTCAGGTGTTCTTGGCCAGATGTTAAATTATGACTCACAGGAGAGTGTCCCGTATCAACAAACTCTTCCATGTCCAGATTTATATTCTGTTCAGTACCCTCAAGATTTCAGATATGTTCTCCCGGTTCTTGCTGCTATTATTTTAGCTAGACTCCGTAGCTCTTCTGTGAAATATATCTTTACTTTTCAAGTTTGGGCATCACTTCCACAGTTGAGCCATGCCACAACTGGACAGTAATTATTGATCTCAAAGCAATGGGAGATGGGGGATGACCTTGAAGAAGGTGAGCATCAGTTTGAGAGGCATTTGTCTCAAGTGAAGTCTTTGCCTGGTCTCTAGGCAAAGGAGGGCTGCTCTCCTCTAGCAGAGGAGGAGTGGGCCTCTTGTGTCAGGCTAGAGGGTTCAGAGGAATCGAAGGGCTCAAAATTCACACCTGCATTTTCTCTGATCTCTCCTGCCTGGTTCTCAGCACCCCACCCTTCCCTTTCACCATGTGCTGAGGACTATGTGTAGGAGCCTTGCTGGGAACATCAGACTAAATGCAATGAGAGTTGCTTGGGCTATTAATTTACACACACACACACACACACACACACGCACATGCACGCACACACACACATGCGCACACACACACGCACACGCATGCACACACACATACGCGCACACACACAGACCTCTTCTTTGACACTTACTCTTATTACAAACAGATCCTTTACCTAAATTCAGTCCCACTCTGTCCTGTTGTTGCAGAAGATGAAGTCTCTTTAAATGCTGTCAAATACGTTTTTTTTGGCTTGTTGTTAGTTGACTGACCTAAGACTGGCATTTCCTTCCTTCAACGCATCAGTAGTACTTAATAGTGGCCACCCAATTTTGGTTTCTTTTTAGTTATTGTTCCCCCATATCTTTCAAATATTAGACATATTACAGAAATGCATCCTTTACCAGGCACATCCCCTCGAACTCAGAGCAGTTTTAGTAATTGGGATACTGTAGCTGCTATAGTATAGCATGTGGGGTTATCCTCCAAAATTACTGCCGGGAGCCGGTCCATGCTTGCTGTTTCAAGGGACCTGGCATATATGGCATACTGTTCTTAATATGTTTGCTCACCTTCTTGGCACTATGTGTTTTAACCAAGGTCCCTGAGAAAGGTTTTTTCCCCAGGTAGGGATTTTCCCCTGAACTTAGGGAGGGAATAAAACCCCTCAACTAAGTGCCAGGCAGGTAATTAATCACTTTAATTACGAACAATCATGCTTAAGCTACATAATCTTTACTCCCTGGAATGGAGATAAGAAACGCCCTAACCTTTGTAATAGAGATTGATAGGATTGGAATCAACTGGTATAAATACAGATGTAAAAAGACAGAACTTAGAAGACAGAACCAAGAGGCACAGAACCTAGACCAGAACCTACACAGAACCTAGAGACAGAACATGGCAAAAGATCCTGGACTGAACCTGACTACAGAAATTGGCAAGAGAACCTGACTAGAACCTGGTGACTGAACCTGGCTGGAGAACCTGGACAGAACCTGGCTGGAGAACCTAGCGAGGGAACATGGCTACAGACCTGGCTGGAGAACCTGGAGAACCTGGCTGGAGAACCGAGCAAGAGAACATGGACACAGAACCCAGCTGGAGATCCTAAGCAGAACCTCTCTGGAGATCCTAAGCAGAACCTCTCTGGAGATCAAGACCAGAACTTGGCTGGAGATCCTGGCTGGAGATCCTGGCTAGGCTGCTGATCAACTGAACACTGTCTCCGTATCATTCCTTCTTCGCCGACTCCGTCTACGCCTTTGGGAACCCCTGGACCTGCTGGGGTTGGACCCCGGCATCTGGCACCCGAACAGGGACCCCTAGGTAAGCGCCCTGCACTCGGGACGGATAGGACTCCACCATAGGAAGAGGGTGGATAGTCTTCGCCGACTCCGTCCACACCTTTGGGAACACCTGGAAAAGGAGTCCCCTAGGTAAGCCCCCCCCCCATTGAGAACCCCCACACTCGGGACGGTTAGGACTCCACCAGGGTGCTACAGACCCCCCTATAGAGGATAAGTAGGGTAAGAAGGTGGATAGTACAGAACTTAGATTGAGAAGATGTGCCTTACTGAGTCCAAAGAAAGAAGACTCTGTATTGATTCTTAGATTGAGAAGATGTGCCATACTGAGTCCAAAGAAAGAAGACTCTGTATTGATTCTTAGATTGAGAAGATGTGCCATACTGAGTCCAAAGAAAGAAGACTCTGTATTGATCTTTAGATTAAGAAGATGTGCCATACTGAGTCTAAAGAAATAAGACTCTGTATTGATCTTTTAACACATATGCTTGCTAGCAGAGGAATTAAGGTTACTCCCAGTCAGACAGAACGTTTTATACAAGAAGTATGTCCATGCTTTTCTGAGGAAGGAAAGGTAAATGTAAAGGCATGGGAGGAGGTAGGCCCAAGGAGCCTTATCCTTAACCCCACTGCAGCCTTTCCACCCCGGGAAAGTGCAGGATTGGCAAGCTCTCCCTGGGGTGATAGATCAGGACTCAGGTAATAGCGGAAAGCGCCAATCCTACTCTTAAAATGGATACAAGAGAGCATTTGGGGTTTTTCTTTTTAATGCCTGCTTTTAAAAAATAAAAAAAGGGGGAATTTGCCAGGAGCCGGTCCATCCTTGCTGTTTCAAGGGACCTGGCATATATGGCATACTGTTCTTAAAATGTTTGCTCACCTTCTTGGCACTATGTGTTTTAACCAAGGTCTCCTCTCTGAGAAAGGTTGTTTCCCCAGGTAGGGATTTTCCCCTGAAGTTAGGGAGGGAATAAAACCCCTCAACTAAGTGCCAGGCGGGTAATTAATCCCTTTAACTACGAACAATCATGCTTAAGCTACATAATCTTTACTCCCTGGAATGGAGATAAGAAATGCCCTAACCTTTGTAATAGAGATTGATAGGATTGAATCAACTGGTATAAATACAGATGTAACAAGACAGCAAGAGACAGAACTTAGAAGACAGAACCAAGAGGCACAGAACCTAGACCAGAACCTACACAGAACCTAGAGACAGAACATGGCAAAAGATCCTGGACAGAAACTGGCCTTAGAACCTAGAGACAGAACCTAGCAAGAGAACATGGCAAAAGATCCTGGACTGAACCTGACTACAGAAATTGGCAAGAGAACCTGACTAGAACCTGGTGACTGAACCTGGCTGGAGAACCTGGACAGAACCTGGCTGGAGAACCTAGCGAGGGAACATGGCTACAGAACCTGGCTGGAGAACCTGGAGAACCTAGCAAGAGAACATGGATACAGAACCTGGCTGGAGATCTGAAACAGAACTTTGCTGGAGATCCAGACCAGAACTTAGCTGGAGATCCTGGCTGGAGATCCTGGCTAGGTTGCTGATCAACTGAACACTGTCTCCGTATCATTCCTTCTTCGCCGACTCTGTCTACGCCTTTGGGAACCCCTGGACCTGCTGGGGTTGGACGCCGGCAAATTACCACCAAAAATGAGGTCTTTGCTGTCATCTGGACAGTGAATGATACAATTCCAGAACTCAGTCCTGAAAATCTGCTTCCTAGGACCATTTCTGATACGTCTTCTTGGTTGGGTTCTTGCAGAAGCAGACCTCAAGACAAAGATTTGCATGCAAGGAGGTTATTGGAGAAATGACTTCAGGAAACAGCAGTAGGGAAAAGGTAGAAAAAGTCAAAGACAAGCAATAAAGTGTGCCTTCCCACAAAAAGCAGCACTGTGAAAAACTCGAGTTTAATCCTAAAGGGGGAATTGTGTAAAGGTGTGCCTTAGACTTTGTCACAGAAGGGGCAAAGGAAAGGAGTATTTATATACCAACTTCTGCCAGGGTTAGTTGAGGGTTGTTCCTGAGGGTGTTTCCGAGATTTTTGACTGCTAACGATTGCAGGGTTTCTTTGGGAAGTGATGAAATATTCTGCAAGTGGATGATGGTGGTGATTGTACTTGTGAATATACCAAAACCCACTGAATTTTATACTTTAAAAGGGTTAGTTTTCTTATAGGTGAACTGGATTTCATATAATACTAGAGGCCAGGCACATGAAGTCGTGCACAGCTGGACTGCCCGGACCGGGGCTGATCAAGGCTGGGATGGCTGGGAGAAGGGGCTATGGGGTGTTGGCTGGCTGACCCCGTCCCCTGATCAACTTCTGGTCGAGGGGACAATTTGCATATTAAGCTTTTATTATATAGGATATGCAAATTGTCACTCCACCAGATGGACCATTTTATGCATTGTATTTAATAATTAGCCGTAGATATGATTGTTCCACAACTTATTCAACCATTTACTGATGGGCAGTGAAATTGTTTATTGCCTTTTGTCTCTACAAACTATTTGTTTATATTTATTCCTATTTGTTTATGCTTTTACTCCATAGAGCAGATACCCAAACGGGCCATTCCTGGTCAATTTTTAGCAGATACATTAAATTATCTTGCAAAAATTTAACAACTCACAACTCACCAGCAATAAATGAGATAGCTGACTTACATATGCTCTCACCGGCACTGATATTTTTTTCACTCAGAGGTAAAAATTATTTTTATCTCCATTTGAGATTTAGTATCTTTTTATGTCTATTGGCCTTTTTCAGTTTCTCCTTTTATTGTCATTTGCCTATACAATTTACTTTATAAAAGCTGTTAAATTTTATCATATGCCACAACAAGCATGTTTCCCCTTTATTCTGTTGGCATAACGAATTATTTTGATATATTACTTATTCATTGTATTTGGATTGAAATCTATT
Source organism: Myotis daubentonii (assembly GCF_963259705.1). NCBI lineage: Eukaryota > Metazoa > Chordata > Mammalia > Chiroptera > Vespertilionidae > Myotis > Myotis daubentonii. The sequence continues at coordinate 22,787,745 of NC_081850.1, forward strand.
TGGCCAGATAGGCTGTTATTTGAATAACTAGAATTTCTATTTTTACTTAGACTATTTCTACTAGTAATATTGATCTATCGTTCTCTTTTTAGTTATATTTATCTGGTTTTGTCATTTAGACTGTTTGCTTCATAAATATGACTTATGGGATCTCTTTTTTCTGTGACTAGTTAAATAACAGGAATCATCTGTTCTTTGAGGATGGACAGGTTTCGATGATAAAATCATCAGGTCCTGGACCCTTTAAAAAGGCAGGCTCTAGCCGTGTTCCTAATTTGTTACAAGCAATGGTCTTTTGGAGTTTCCATCACTTCCTAAGTGAACCTGGCTTATTTTTTGCCGGAAAATCATACATTTCCCCAATATTGATAGAGTACATATACTTTTATAATTTTAATTTTAAAAATGTCTTCATAGCTTTCACAGTTCCTAACATTGCATGTTTTCATCTTCCTCTTTTGTATCCTTAGGTTTTCCAGGGTTAAGTGAATTATAAGTATCAGGTTTGTTTTTATGTCTTCTAAGTTGTTTTTCTTTTAAAATTAACTTTCATGAATTCCTTCCTCCTGTTTTTAGGTTTATTTTTTCCCCTATTTGTTAAGTTGCATGTTTAGCTTATTTCAAGTCCATTTTTAAAAATAAACATTATTTGAGTTTTCTTTTAAATACAGCTTTAGCTGTGTCCCACAGATTTTTTTATTAAAAAAAAAGATTTCATGTTCATTACTTTTTAGATAATTTTCCATTTGCATGTTCTTTATCTTCACTTCAGAGATGATTTAAGAGTTTATAAAAACTGTCTTTACATTGTAAGAGAAATACATGTCCATGGGAACATACTGGAACAGTATGAAAAGATGTACTGTAACAAGCAAGATAGTCTCCAACAGAGACCTCCCAGTCCTCTCTCCAGAGAAAACTAATCTTGATGAGATTCTGGTGTTTCTCCAGTAATATGAATACACTGTACAACTATGTCGTGAAAGGCATTCCTTAACTTCTATTTTATTTTGTTAGAAGGCTGCCCAAGGTCATTGGTATGGTATGGTGGGTTTGAGGAGCCAAAGACTTGTTCTACTCTGGTCTTGAGTCTCTAACCCTTCTACAGTTCAAATTTGGGAAAGGGTCACAGAATGAACTCTGATGGTCTAAATTTGTAGATTTCTGATACTGGTTTTATTTTGTTTGCTGTGGAAGTCCAGAGATGAGAATTTATGACCTTATTTTTTTTAAATATGTTTTTATTGATTTCAGAAAGGGTAAGGGGGGGAAGGTAGAGGGGGAGAGAGAAACATCAATGATGAGAGAGAATCATTGATCGCTTGCCTCCTGCATGCCTCATACTGGGGATCGAGCCCGCAACCTGGGCATGTGCCCCAACCAGGAATCAAACTCTGATCTCCTGGTCATGGGTTAATGCTCATCCACTGAGCCACACTGGCCAGGCATGATCTCCTTAATCTGTGGAGCATCTTTAAGGGATGGATCCCACTTTTGGCAGGGAGGGTTCCTTTTGTTTAAATCCTATGATGATGGTGCCAAGAGGTGTTTGCAATTTTGCGACCCATGAACGCTGTCTTTCTTCCCCAAACAACACAAATAAATAACCATTCTAAGTAAAATCAATGCTTACCTTGTAAAGATGGGTTCAAGGATTCTCCAGCAGCTCCGCCTCGTCTCCATTGTCATATCTAGACACTTGCCACTCCTGAAATGATTCCTAATGGTCTCCACTCTGTTTTTCACATTCTTGTGAAATCTCCTCCGTGTGTGTGAGATGAAGCAGATTGCCATACTGAAGCTGAGGGCAGCCTCTAGCCCAGTGGTTCTCAACCTCGGCTGCACATTAGAATCACCTGGGAATCTTTTTAAAATCCTGATTCCTGGGCCTCATCCTCCAGAAATTTTATTTCTTTGTTACTAATGTTGTGGGCCCACCCCATAACAAAGAAACAGAATTTCCGGAGGATGAGGCCCAGAAATCAGGATTTTAGAAAGATTCCCAGGTGATTCTAATGTGCAGCCAAAGTTGAGAACCACTGCTCTAGCCAATAGCTTGCAAGAAACTGCAGCCCATAGTTAAACAGCCTGCAAGGCCTGAGTCCCACCAATTACCAGAGGGAGCTAGAATGTGGGTCCCTTTGAGTTAAGCCTGGCTATGACTGCAGCCTTCTGAGAGACCCAGTGTCAGAGAATCCCTTTAAGCTTTGCTCATATTTCTGTCCCAAAGAAACTGTTCTGAATAAATGTTTTAATCTGCTAAGTTTTAGGGTAATTTGTTATGGAGTAATAGATAATGAATAGGCCTGTGTTTTAGAAGTTCTTTGTAAAACCTGTGATTATGGGAGCTTGTTTTTTTCCAGATAATTGGTCTGGGGAAGAATTATGTGCGTCACCCAACTCCAATCACCTGTTCCCATTGGCCCATACAAATGCAGGTTTTGAAGATAGAAAAGCAAAAAATTACAAATCTGATCAAGGAGAGAACAAAACTTAAAAATAAAAACATTATCATTATATGCCCATTAGAATGGCTAAAATAAAAAGCACCAATACCAAGTCTGGAAGATGAAGACCAACTTGGCCTCTCAGACTTTGTTAGTGGGGTTGTAAAATGGATAGCCATTTTAGAAAAACAGTTTTGCAGTTTCTTACCAAATTAAAAACACACTTACTACATGTCCAGCAGTCACACTCATGGGTATTTATTCTAGAAAAAGGAAAACTTTTGTTCATACAAAAATCTATACACAAATATTCAGAGTAATTTTATAAGTGATAGCCAAAACCTGGTGTATTAGCCAGGGTTCTTCAGAGAAATAACCAATAGGATGTGTGTGTGTGTGTGTGTGTGTGTGTGTGTGTGTTAGTCGTTGTGTTGATGGAAAAACTCTGTGATGGTTATATTAGCTATACATGTGATAAAATTTCCTAAAACCATCCCTCCAAAAAAGTGAATGTAAAAACTTGTGGAAATCATATATGGTCTATGTCAGTTTCCTGATTTTAACAATGTACTATGGTTATGTAAGGTTGACATGCATTGAGTTCTTTTTAAAATAGGTATAGTGGCACTGTATAATAAATACAATGCTTTGCCATCTAACTCAAAAGCAAAATAATCCACACTCCACTATGCCTTAAAAGTGTGACATCTGGTCTGGCCTGTGTGGCTCAGTGATTGAGCATCAACGTATGGACCAGGAGGTCATGGTTCATAGGGCACATGCCTAGGACAGTGGTCGGCAAATTCATTAGTCAACAGAGCCAAATATCAACAGTACGATTGAAATTTCTTTTGAGAGCCACATTTTTAAAACTTAAACTACATAGGTAGGTACATTGTTATTAACTTAATTAGGGTACTCCTAAGGCTTAGGAAGAGCCACACTCAAGGGGCCAAATAGCTGCATGTGGCTCGCGAGCCGCAGTTTGCCGACCACAGGCCTAGGTCATAGGCTCAATCCCCAGTATGGGGCTTGCAGGAGGCAGCCAATTGATGATTCTCTCATCTTTGATGTTTCTATTCCTCTCTCCCTCTCCCTTCCTCTCTGAAATTAATAAAAACATGTTTTTTAAAAAGTGTGACATCTGACATTTTTCTCTTTCTTGTTTTGACATGATGGATATACACTGGTATTTTAAAAAGTCACAGAATTGTGGTATTTGTGGCCCTTGAAGTGTTGTCAAGTTCTAACTGTCTCACTGTGATCTTCAGTGTGCCAAGCAGCAGGGCAAGGTGATGAGTGCACCGTACACAGTCTCTGCCACGATTCACCCTCACTACTGCAGTGTGAAAGCAGCCATAAACAATGCGTAAACAAATGAGCATCGCTGTATTCCAAAAAAACTTTATTGATGGACACCAAAATCTGAATTTCATATAACTTTCACATGCTACAAAACATTATTCTCCTTTAAAAAAACATTTGATAATGTAAAAATCATTTTAGCTGGGAGGCCACACAAAAACAGGTGGCAAGCCAGATTTGCCAACCTCAGCCTAACCTCATGGGCCATATTCTAAAGGTGGGGGGAAACCATAACGAAATAAGTGAGCACATAAAGTAGACAGTTTTGTGTTATAAATGAAATTAAAGTGTAAGATGGTCAGGGAATGTGTCTCTGAAGGAATACATAAGATGAACCTGCACCTGAAGGATGAGAAGGAGGCAGTCATGAGAAAAGTTGAGTACAGAGTCTTCTAGAAAGAGAATAGCAAGGGTAGAAACTGAAGGCAGGTACAAGTTTGGTGGATTAAAGGAATCAAACATGGATGGCACCATTGTTAAGAATTTAACTCTAGTTGACTACAGTAGGATCTAGCCTAATTTTATACACTGGGTTTGTGGCCCCTTGCTAATTTATATGACCACACCAAGAATATGATATTTAAAAAGAGAGAGAGAAAAGGAGAAAATACTTTTATTTTTGCCAAATAGTTCTAAGAAATACAGTATTTCCTATATGATCCAGAATATTGAGAACAAATATAGTTGGACCACACAAGTTATTTCACTAAATGCTCATCCTTAAGTTACGCTGCTTCATTTTATATTTGCTTACAATACAAATGTTTTGCTCACTGGATGATTTAAGGCCATTTATAGCAGTTTTATGTAAAAAGTCTAGTTTCTTTGTAAACCTTAACATATTAAATCCTCTGTTTACATCTTTTTGTTTTTATGTTCAGCCCAATGTGAGTGTGCCAAGCTGGTTCTGATTTCTTCTAATACACCGAAGGGAAAATCATTTTTAAGTCTGCATTGATTTGTGGCAATATTTGTATTCAACAATCAAATGCTACACCATTTCCTTTTAAATGGCTATGCACTTAATTAGTTTCACTCGTGTGTTCAGCAATTAATTAGTTTTGGAGACTTCTATTTTGGTATTGAACCTGAATATTGACAGTCAGAGTAGATACTGTATCAGGATTGCAATGCATGTTTTCCAATCACAGCACATAAAAAGTTTTCACATTTGAAAAAAAAGTTCTTCATTGTAATATCATCTAATATCTTTCATAATTGTGAAATACACTTCAACCAGTTTCTTTTTTTCATTTATTTTCTCCAGTATTGCTTCTAGTAAATATGAGGCAAAGGGAAGCTGTAAGAGAAACACAGGAAAAAAAAAGGATTATCAAAACTCTATATTTTCTTCAGTTCAAAAAATATACTAAATATCATTAAACCATTAGAACTTGGCTGTCTGCAACTTTGCATCCAGATGGTACCCTACTGGGTCTCTTTTCAACTGATCTTGCTGGTTAGTGTGGGTAATTCTGTCTTTTACAATAAAAATGATAAAAGAGCTGAAGTAAAATGAAAAAAGATAAACGCCTTATTGAACAATTCATGGTTTACTGACCATGTTAATGATGTAATCTGCAATACAAGCAGCTAAGCCATTTATCTTCAATCAGCTGATCAATAGCAGGTTACAGTCATCTCTAGGGCCCAGAGCCCACAGAAATGGTACTGTATGTCCATCACTCATAAAAGAATGAGAGAGAATTATCAATACACTCGTCTGTGTTAGAGCTGAACATCTTAAGTTGTAGGATAAAATTTCAGAGGGAATAAAAATGGCAAAAGTATACCCATTGATTAAGTTGTTATAGAAAAGTTTGGCATATCAAAGTGTAATACACATGTTGCAAACTGCTGAGTTTATGAAATGTAGAGTATATTTTTAAATTTCATAATTTATAGAACTTTCCTAGTAAAGTTTTATTGTCCCCCCTGCTTCACTGGGTTGCCTGTACAACTCCAACTCAGACAATTTAAAATGCTCCCCAAGTGCCTCCCTGATAGCCCTACCCACTTCCCTTTATCCTTCTTCCCTATCTAGTCTCATATAAAAGATTTATAATAATAAGTTCATTCAGTCATTTCTGGGAGTTGTCCTCTTGATTAACCAGTGAAAGGTACGTGTTTTTTTCCTGAATATACTGATGAGAATGCTTGTCATGCTGGATCCCTTCCTTACAGAGTTGTAACAGGCCCTTCTTTGTGCTAGGACGATCACCGACAGTATCACTGGTCAACAGTGAGCAAAGACGCCCTCTGTGTGAGCTGCTTAGCTGTGCTCAGCTCAGCTATGCCCAGCTAAGGTGATCACAATTAGCTAAACCAGTGGTCGGCAAACTGCGGCCCCTTGAGTGTGGCTTTTCCACAAAATACCACATGCAGGCGCACACGTACAGTGCGATTGAAACTTCGTGGCCACACTCAAGGGGCCAAAGAGCCGCATGTGGCTCGCGAGCCACAGTTTGCCGACCACTGCTCAACCAACCAGAATGGTTCTTGTCCAAATTTGAACTGGGTAAAAAGAACAGATTGGCCAGTAGCAGTGAAAATAGTCCAGACAGGGACACACACAGGTGCCCGCATGCGCATGCTTGCACGTGTGAACACACACACACACACACACACACACATGCATGCACAAAAACCACCTTACATAGGTCCTGAAGGAGAAATAGAGACTGAAGCTGCGCCACAGAATTGTGTCAGATCCTAAATAACTTTCTAGTTTAACTTCCTTCTTAGCTTTATAATAATCTGCCTTATCCGTAAGAAAGTCTGTGTCTCTACAGGACAGACTATATCTATAGTTTATATCAGAGCTTTACACATTGGTCTTACTGGACACTTACCATTACAGAAAGCATAAGATACCAAAATATCATGTATATTCAGTTCTAAGATACTGTTGAATATAAAAGGCACACATTGATTTTAAGAAACAGCCTTTCCTGTGAAAAACTCTACCACTTGAATATACCCACACTGCATATGCATTCCAATTTCAGAAATGTAAAAATGTGGGGAAATGTCATCTTAGAATCAATGAAAATAATATAGATTGGGTACATTAACAACTGAAACTATACTTAAAATATGACATGCCTTGTATAGTCTTTAAAAACTCACATGGTCTGTTTGTTTGCCATATTTTTTTAAAGTGAAAAATGTTTTGGAAACAAAAGATCTGAACTTTCTATTACTTTGGAGTTTAGTTCATACAGTCAGAGTCCATTGAATTTTCTCCCTATGACTCTGGAGGGGCTAAGGCTTTTCAGAACCCCCTCAAATACAGAAAGCACAACCGTTCTTGTACTGGTGAGATTTTGGAGTTGGATTGAAGTGGCAACATGATGGGACAACAGCATAGGTTTTTTTCTCACGTGCCCTATCATATATATATATAAAATATCTTTATTGTTGAAAGTATTACAGATGCCTCCCCCCATTGGTTCTTGGTTAATCTCTGCACCCCTCCTTCCCTCTAACATTCCATTCCCAACAATTATGCTGCCTCAAGTTCCATTTCCAATGACACATGCCAGGGAGCACAAAGCCCAGAAAGCCTGCCTGATTTCTTTCTTTTGAATCAAAAAGGAGAAGCAATACTCCCGGCAATGACAATGCAGAGTTACACAAGCTTAAACTCCTCAGCATCAGAAGAAAAATGAAAAGGTAAAGAGTTGATACTATGTGAGATTTCTTAGTTTGAAAATTCAGCTAAGGACATGTGATAATTTTACTTGTCTACACTGTAGTCTTGTCTACACTGTGGGTCTTCCTAGTTGGTCTGCCTGTCCCTGTTGTAAAAGGTGATTTCTATTACTGGAGGGATTTCTCCTGACTTCACACAGATTTTCAGTTTCTCTTACATGGAAACACCTACAGATGTTTGCCTTTAGCAACTGCTAAGCCACTGACAATCTCAAATTTATCACTTACACTTACAAATAGTGGCTTCATTTAGAGGTATTTCTGGATAAAGGTAAGATACGAATGATGGTTGCATATGTTGAGAGCCACCTGGAAAATATAACAAAGCCTAAAGACCATGACTGGAACACAGTCATATAACTTAGAGCATCAGCACTAATTGGAATGTAGTCCTTAATAATGTAAAATTAAATTTTTTTGTGCTGAAAGAAAAGAATTAAAGTAAAGGTAACATAAATCTAAGGGACAAGATTAACATTTTCACCATTTTCATTCTTGTTTTTGGTTTGAAAACTATTATTGTAAAGATATTGCTTAAAAAATACAAATTGACTTTAATCAAGTTAGAGTCATATTGAAAGTGAATATATTAAATTTTATGTATTATACCTGCTTTTACAAAAGATATGATTCAGTGAGACTCTGAGACTTAAGAAAGGCCAATGCAGTTTGAGTATTGTAAAATGAATGGTGCAAAAATTTAGTATAAATAAATATATAGAGCTATACACACAGTGTATATATAAACACACATATACATTATGTATTTATATATGTACTAGAGGCCCGATGCACGAAATTCATGCAACAGTATGCCTTTCTTCCCCCAGCTGCTGGCACCGGCTTCCCTCTGACACCTGGGATCCGGGCTTCCCTTGCAGCCCCGGCTCCATCCAGAAGGTCATCTGGTCTAATTAGCATATTACACTTTTATTATTATAGATATTTTAAACACATTTAAATGGCTAGGGTATACTCTATTATCTTATAATTAAAAATTTTAACTTGTGAAAATAACCAATAATTCTATCAGAAGGAACAATTAACTTATAGTTTAAATCTGGCATGGAATTTTGAGCTAAGTATCCTAAAATAGACTCATAGAGAAGTCAGCATGTGCTATTCTCAAACTTTGGTAAAGTCTATAATTTGTTTTCACTTTGATTTTTGTCCCCAACTTTTTTATAGTGGTAAAATACACATATTACAAAACTTACCTTTGAACTTTACACCACCACATCTGTCTATTTTCAGGAAACATGAAAAATAGGCGTGAAATCGTTAAATTTAAAAATCCCAGCAACACTCTGAATGGAGAATTTTAAATTTTTGCTATTTCAGATCAATATGAGAAATTTGTGTGGCTGACTGAGCATGTAGGCTTATGTGTGTAAGACAGAGTGGTACAATGTGAGTGTGCATGTGTTATAAGTGTAACACAGAAAGCAACAGAGTAAATGTGTTCAGAGTTGAAATAAGAAACTTTCAGTAAACCTTTAGGCTAGAAGTTACTTTTTTTTTTTTTTTTTTTTTTTTACAAAAGCCAAGGAGATTTATAAGCCCTCTCACTGCAACATTGCAAGGCATTCTATAGAAGGTAAGCATATTCTTCAGAGAAGGCACTGGGGAAGCAGCCATTTTAAACTTCAGCTTTTATAAGCTCTGAAAAGGAACAAGGATGTGTAATGAAAAATCAAAAGTCTATATTCTACATTCTTGATTTAAGGCAGAAAGACAGAATTTTTGATATCATCCCAGCACAAGAAAATGTAGCTGGACAAGATGAACTAAAATGGACTGAATGACAGGAGGGTGAGGGCATGAGTGGGGGGGATGGGGGGTAATGTGGGGATAAGGACACATATGTAATAACTTAATCAATAAAAAAAAATAAAAAATAAAATAAAATGGGCTGAATGAAATCCAGAAGAGGATTAGCTAATAACAGAGACAAGGAAATGACAAAACAAGTCTCCTCTCCCTCAAAATAATCCTACACACTGATTTCATGTATTTTTCTAAAGCACAACTTTGATTACATCTTTTCTTACCCAAAAGCTTTTCTAGTTTTGCCCTGACCAATGTTTTTCTCTCTTTGTTTCTTTTCCAATTCACTAAATTACAAAAACAAAACAAAAAACTAATTTGGTTGGTAGCCCATCCTATAATAGTCATTAATTTGCTTTTTGTCCTCTGCCATAAATTGTAAGTTTTTGGGACGTTTTTTGGTGTTTTTAAAAGAAATATATATTTTTATTGATTCCAGAGAGGAAGGGAGAGGAAGAGAGAGATAGAAACATCAATGATGAGAGAGACTCATTGATCGGCTGCCTCCTGCATTCCCCACACGGGGATCAAGCCCACAACCCGGGCATGTGCCCTGACCTGGAATTGAACCGTGACCTCCTGGTTCATAGATCGATGCACAACCACGGAGCCTGGCCATAAATTGTAAGTTTTAAAAGGCATATTAATGTAAAAAAGAAATTAATACAAGAAAACATGTTTAAAGAAATTATAAGGCTGGAGAACCAAGATGGCAGCATAGGTAAAAACATGTACTTGCTGCCTCTCACAACCACATCAAAACTACAACTAAAAGACAAAACATTGATCATCCAAAACCATGGGAAAGCTGGCTGAGGGGAAGTTCCACAACTAGAAGGAAAGAAAAAAGTGCATTGAGACTGGTATGAGGTGTGGAGTTGTGGAGGTGCAGAGGCACGTGTGAATTGGGCTGGCAAATGGGTGTGCTGTTGCTGTTTCTTTCAATCGGGAGGGAGATAGAGGCTCCCGATTGCTCTGAAACCCAGTTCTGGGTGAGACTCTGGGGACCCAAAGTCATACAGGGAGAAACTGGACTGTCTGGCATCGGGCCAGAACACAAGGGCGGCTTTCTCTCAGAGGTGCTCACAGCGATCATTGTTCCTGAGTGGAGGCGCGGATCACAGAGATGCAGGGAACTCTCCAATGCAGGGCTGACTGGTAGCCATTGCTGTTTGTTCTACCCTGGTGATTCCCAGACACCCCACCCCACCCAGTTTACAACCCCACCCAAGCTGTGTGCAGTGGCTTTTGCATATGAATGGCCTGTCCTTTTGCAGCATAAATCCTACCAAACTGCAGCTGGGTCAGAGAGCGCCAAAGCTTCCAAAAGAAGGCCCAAGGCTCAGCAACAGCAACTGGCCTTGCTTCACACCTGGGCCTCATCTGGGCACTTCCAAACCCCAAATAAAGAGGAGGAATCTGCAGATCTCTCTGTAGCTCCTGCTGGGTGGCCTCGGGCAGTGGCTAACTTAGCACCTCCTTGGAGATCCAAGAGCCAGTGTACCCAGTGATCAATGTGAGACCATACCAGATTACAACTTTTCATAAGAGACACACTCAAGGGGCAGGCTCAGTGAGCACCAAAGCCCCACTGAAACAAGTCTTTCCCCATAAGGGTGACTTCAGAACAGAAGTTCTCCCATTGTAGACACAGCTGGTCCTCATAGCCAACTGGCCTGGAGGTCAATTCCTCCCAGTGATACCAACAGCAATCAAGGCTTAACTACAACAGGACTGTGCACGCAGCCCACAAAGGGGTGCACCAAGAGTGTCCACCTCAGGTGATTGGGGAGGCTGAGCCACTGGGCCCTATAGGACACCTACCACATAAGGCCACTCTATCAACACAGGGAAGCAGCCAAAATGCAGAGACAAAGAAACATGTCACAAATGAAAAAAAAATAGATGAAAGCAAAATATTGGATATAGAGTTCAAAAACACGGTTATAAGGTTACTCAAGAATCTTCTAGAAACCTCCGAGAAATTTAGTGAGACCCTCAAGGATATGAAAAAGGACCAATCAGAAATTAAGCATACACTGACTGAAATAAAGAATAATATACAGAGATCCAACAGCAGACTAGAGGATCCCAAGAATCAAGGCAAAGATTTGAAATACAAAGAAGAAAAAACAGCCAACTGGAAAAGAAAAAAGAATCCAAAAATATGAAGATAGTGTAAGGAGCCTCTGGGACAACTTCAAGCGGACCAACATCTGAATTATGGGGGTGCCAGAAGAAGAGAGAGAGCAAGATATTAAAAACCTATTTGAAGAAATAATGACAGAAACCTTCCCTACCTGGTGAAAGAAATTGACTTACAAGTCCAGGAAGCAAAGAGAACCCCAAGCAAAAGGAATCCAAAGAGGACCACACCAAGACACATCATAAGTAAAATACCAAGGGCAAAAGACAAAGAGAGAATCTTAAAAGCAGGAAGAGAAAAATAGTTAGTTACCTACAAGGGAGTACCCATACGACTGTCAGCTGATTTCTTAACAGAAACGATGCAGGCCAGAAGGGAGTGGCAAGAAATATTCAAAGTGATGAATAGCAAGAACCTACAATCAAGATTACTTTATCCAGCAAAGCTATCATTTAGAATTGAAGGTCAGATAAAGAGCTTCACAGGCAAGAAAAAGCTAAAGGAGTTCTTCACCACCAAACCAGTATTATATGAAATGTTAAAAGGTGTTCTTTAAGAAGAGGAAGAAGAAGAAAAAGGTAAAGATAAGAAATATGAACAACAAAGTGACAACAAATACGTATCTATCAACAAGTGAATCTAAAAATCAAGTGAATAAAAAATCTGATGAACCAAATAAACTGGTGAATATAATAGAATCAGGGGCATAGGAAGGGAGTAGACTGACAATTCTCAGGGGGAAGGGTATGAGGAGTGTAGGAAGAGACTGGACAAAAATCTTACACCTATGGACGAGGACAGTGGGGGGGTGGGGGGGAGTATGGGCATGGGGTTGGGTGGGAACCAGGTGGAGGGGAGCAATGGGGGGGAAAAGAGGAACATCTGTAATAATCTGAACAATAAAGATTTATTTTTTAAAAAAGAACCCAAAAGAGTTACAAAGAAAAAAAAGAAATTATAAGGCAGTTATGCCATAAAAAAGTACAAGTAGGTATTACAAATATTTTTTCAGTGTGATTCTTATTAGAAATCTGTGGGAATAAAGGGTAGGTGCTGATAAAGATCAAATATCTAAAAGTACCAACTGCATCAGAAGCACTTGAAGTAATGAGGACATATATTTGCATTCTGTATTAAATATAGGCATGTTAAGGTTTTAGACCTTTTAGTTCTCATGTACTTTTGGCTAACAGTAGCAGTAGGTATTATTATTGTGTAGTCCCATACTGCCACATGGCAGAACAGCTTTTTATTTTGTGGTTAATATTTTATCAATATAAATGTTCAACAAATGAATGCAGAGAAGCTTATTTAACAGGAAATAATTCTGTGGCTTAACCCTTACACAAAAGAGAAAACCACAGACCAGATCAACTCCTATGATCTCAGAATTCTATTACATAATCCAGCAATTTTCAACCTTTTTCATCTCATGGGACACATGAACTAATTACTAAAATTCTGGGGCACACCAAAAAAATATATTTTTTGCCAATTGCACCAAAATAGGTATAATTTTCATTGATTTACCAAAAAAAAAGAAAGTAATTATCTTTTTTGCTCCAAAGTGACTTTTAAAAAAAATCATGTGCCTATACTTTTATATAAGGATTTCTGGTACGAAAAATTAACCAATCAGATGCAACCTTATTATGCAACATGACCAATAAGATGCAACTCTATTATATGACCTATATATTTATGGTTCAAAGCAGGGCATTTATACCAAAGGGCTATTGTGTTGGCTGTGGTCATTTTTCCATTTGATAATCTAAGGGAAAAGAGCTTAGTGCCCCTCAATAAATAGTAAAGTAATGCATGTTTTATAAAATCTTGTGGCAAACCTGTTGAAAATCGCTGACATAAAGCGGCCAACCCAGAGGAAGGTCATAAAAGAAAAGTTTTTCTATAATTTTATTTTCAAAATATTTTAATAATCAAATACCAACACTGAATTATTTAGTATTTATTTTAGGGAATGTACACAATTGTCCTATAGCTTAAAGATCATGTAACCTCAGATACACGAAGCTGTATATCATAAAATAAATTGTATGAATGAACATATCTACGTTTTGCTCACACAATCCCGTGAGTATCACTGAGACTCTAAAAAACTCGTGAATAAAGAAAACCTTTTCTAAAATTCAGGACAAATGTAATTGCTGGAATTGAGAGAGAAGAAAAGTAGGCTAGAAAAAAAAGATGTTTTTGATTTTATAGATTTTTCTCTTGGGCATAATTAGAATAAAGTGACATTCAAGTGCAACCAATGAAGTTTCTATTTTTTTCTTACAAAATTCAAAGACATCAGCAAAACCACCTATGTCAGTAATAAAAATAAAAAGTCTTTGACTTTTTAAATGTTATCATGCTGTCACAGTGGAATAAAATTAGCTTGAAAAATGATCTAAAGGCACACGCTGCAGTTCATTACGTGTAGTAGCAACAGCAGCGGTTTCCCAGTGTTCATAAAGGCTGCTCAATTAAATTTACCTCAGTCAATAATTAGGAGTCCACAAATAAACCTGGGCAATTAAATCAATACTGCCAGGCAATTACATTCCAGAGTCCAGGCTCAGTGGCACAAAAAGGCACTATATCAAACTACAGTATTAAGCAGTCCAATGCCATTTTAAAAGGGATTTTTTTACACTAACTGGCCAGACTAAGCGTACATCCAGATACATAGAATGTGTGTGTGTGTACATCTCCATGTGTGAGTCAAAAAAACCCAGGCCTGGTGTCAATATAGCTTTTGTAAAATGTAATAAAGATTTATACATATGGATTTTTTATTTTTATGTTCAAAAATGATGATAAAAATTTCCATACTGAAGGGTCATTTTTACAAGTTGAGCATTAAAAATCATTAAAAAGTTTATTTTTATTATTTTCACTGAAAAAAAACCCCACATCAGGCCATAAGAATCATTACTGAACTCCTTTGATCTGCCAGGCACTGGGCTGGGTGCTGGTGCTGGGCATGTGATATGATTAACAAATGGTATTTCTTCTCAAAATCAAGTGTCACAGTACAAAGCTATGTTTAGTACTTGCACGCCTGCACTTAAATAACTTTAAGAAAAAGATTGCCAATCACCTTCTTTTACTATTGAATACAGTTTCAAAATATATAAAACTGATACTAAAAATATGAATAGTTCAGATATTCTTTACTTTTCTTGGCTTTTTCTAAAGCAGGGGTGGGCAAACTTTTTGACTCGAGGGCCACAATGGGTTCTTAAACTGGACCGGAGAGCCGGAACAAAAGCATGGATGGAGTGTTTGTGTGAACTAATATAAATTCAAAGTAAAATCGTTACATAAAAGGGTATGGTCTTTTTTTTTTTTTTTTAGTTTTATTCATTTCAAACGGGCCGAATCCGGCCCGCGGGCCGTAGTTTGCCCACGGCTGTTCTAAAGCATAGACAACTCCATTTGTTAATATAAATGTAAAATAAGTTTCATTTAATATCAGCCTTTATTTTTAATCTTCATACAGAAACATTTACGACTTTCCAAAAGTCACAGGACAATATTTTTTTTTCTATTTTGAGAAATATGTTTTAGCTGCTTTTTATTCCAGTTTATTTTTAAAATAAACAATTAGGTTGAGCAACAACAAAAAAACTATAATGAAAAAGTTTTAGAATACATTACATGCTGTCAGTGATGTGGAAACAAAAGCTGGCTCTGACTAGAAAAGCAAGGCTCTCACCTGCCAATAAACTGCCCTTGATCACTTACAAGAGGGGCGCCTCCCAGCAGACTATATGTGTATTAAAAAATACTTGAAAGGGAGGAAAAAGTATCACACAGGTCACAGCAGCAGTCTCAATAGACCCCTCCGGGACTTCCACTCGCCTTGGCCTTGTCATCCTCTATGCAGCTTTCCACGCGGCCCAGAAAATGTCGATAGGAAAATGTTTGAGGGGCCTCTGGTGGAAATTTTTTCATTCTTTCTGCATTGACAGGATGCCAAATCAATATTTACTTCCCACTAACAAGCTGCTCGAGGTCTCAGTAGAAAATATTGTAGGGAATGCAGGAAGACACAGTAATAAACAGCTGTCTGGCTGTGAGGAAAACATGAATTGACTGGAAACAGGTCCATAGTAAAAGGTCACCGAAACCCATGAACTCCTCAGGTGTCCATATAACCACTAACTTTAAAGACACATAATAAAAAATCTCTTTTCCTAAGAGGGCTGAGAGAATGGATCCTTTTCAGTCTAGGAAGCATAGAGGTTGACTCAATAATTTAATTAATGCATTTGCTAAGATACATGTTGGCTGTTTCCCAAGGCATCTACTTCATTTGTTAAGTCCAGGAGTACAAATAGAGTTAACTTCTGGTCTACCTATTGGAATACTTCTATACCTAACAGAAGCAAATAATGCATAAGCAAAATTTAGGCACCTGGTAAAAATATATGGCTTGGAATTCTTATCTAGTTTTCATCTATGAAGTAGAAAATGAAATACCTGTCCTTCAAGAAGTTTCTGAATATACAACAGCCACTCCCTGTCATTTTCAGCATCTATCTTTGTCCTTTTGAGTTCCTAAAGGAGGAAAATAAAAACACTGGTGTTAACTGTATATAAATGAAGTTGCTCATACTATTAAATATTGAATAAATCTAGAGAGATATCAGTAAAACTGGATTCAACAAAGAGTAGCCTGGTCTTTCAAAAGTAGAGAATATTCAAATCCGTGCTCTTTAATATTTAATTTTTAAATATTTACATACATATGGGAGATAAAGCTGTAATTCTATATTGACAATATAAGTCAGGGATTTTTTTTTCTGTTTTCACAGTGGAGCTCAAGGTAGGAACAGAGGTGGAAGTGAAAGCAATTAAAATAAAATGAAAAATAAGATGCAGCTGTATAAAAGAATCATTTATTTACAAGTGACCCTCATAAGATAACATTAAATAATCTGACTTGTCAATAGATAACTAAAGAGTAATTGTTACAATTACAATCAAAATATAATATGGCATGGCTCTGGTGTAGGCTTGTTTATTTAAAATATCCAATAACTCACTGATAGGCCAGGAACAGACACTCCAACTTTGTACTGCAAGTCACTAAGTATTTTTAACTCATCAATTATCAAGTTAAATATTCCTAAAAGTATAATATATTCACATGTGCAGTTGATTATTTACTAAACTCGTAATTCCTTTTTTTTCCCCCAAAAAATGGACTTTTCAAAAAGGGAAGGGATTTGGAAGCTAGCATTTGTTAAAATTTACTGTATGCCAGGTATCAGGCTAGATACTTCACATAGGTTATCTCAATTTTTTACATGAATTTACTAGGGTTTGATGTATAGCTTAAGGAATGTTAGGTGGTTTGAACTCTGCTTGGTTGGGTAAGTCAGTCAACCCTTCAGACCTCTGAAAGATTCAGGGACCAGTCTAAACAGGCTCTGATCTATAGTTATGTCTAGTAAATACATTGAGATGTACCGATCCTTCTCAGAACAGTGTGTTTTTACTAGTCCTTTTGCTTTCTGCAGGACTTCCACCCAAGCTTGTGTGAGATGCACACTGCAGTGCTGTGCCCTCTGGCTCCAGACTGCATCTGCCCAGAGGCAGGGGAGCCACCTCTTCACAGGAGGGTGTCATTTATTCTTTGGGACCATAAAGTGATCCTTTTTCATTTGTCCAATCAGAAGGGATGCTTTTTTCTATCTTGTAAGCTCAGAGAGGGCATCTTTTGAGACCACACAAAGGCAGGGGCAGGGGGGTCCCGTCTTCAAAATTATGTATCTGTGTTCACACATGCACACACAAACACACATACACACACTAGGGATTTTGCTAAATCTGCTTGTTTTAAAACCCTTAGGCAAGAGTGGAGGCCTTAAACTTAATTTTTGTTAGCTTTCTCATTATGAATCAACAAATTTTTAATTAAGTCTATAATAAGATATATTTCATATCCTTGCTACAGATAGCATTATTTCCTGCATGTCTTATATTTGATACTATCCTATATAATAAAGATGTAATATGCAAATGGTCATTACACTGTGAAGTGTAACGACTGACCGCATAATGACCAGATCACGGATCAGCAGGAGGGTGGGGCAGAGAGCTACAAGCAGGCAGCAGAGAGCTACAGGAGGGGGCAGGGCAACAGGCTATGAGGGGGTTGGGGGGGAGGGGTGGGGGAGCTACAGGAGGGCGGGGTAGCAGGCGGAGAGCTACTAAAGGGTGACAGTGAGCTACTCGCAAGCTACTGGTGCACGGATTCGTAAGCAGGGCTACTAGTCTCTTATAATGCTCTATACTTCAAAGTTCAATATTCAGTAGAAAGCTATGGACAGTGTGGATAAGTGATGAAAAGAGGAAACTGATAATTCACTTTCCTACTTACCCACAGGATGAAAATAATCTCTGCAGGATTCCTCTGACCACTTTTCTAAGAATTCTTGGCAGATAAATTTCAGAGGGAAGGGGGCAGGGGCAGGGACAAGAGGAGAGTAAACAAAGAACTTATATGCATATATGCATAACTATGGAAAGATAATGATTCAGGAGGGGGCGGGAGCTGGGTGGAGGGGATCAATGGGGGGAAAAAGGAGGACATCTCTATTACCTTTAACAATAAAGATAAATTTTTAAAAAGATAATATGTAAAGCAAATAAATAAATAACTGGCCAGCAAAAAAAAAAAAAATTAGCAGAATACTTGGCACAGATGGCTATTCACTAAATATTAGCTGAACTAAACTGAGGAGCCATTCCCTCTATTATAATGGGTGGAATGCCACAGAAATGTGTTCATGTTTTATTTAAATTATCTCAAAATTTAAAATAAACATTTTTGAATATTTAGTAAGCAAAACAAAACAAAACACCAAACAAACAAAATATCCTTTGCAAGTTGTAGCTCTTCTCTACTCTAGAAGCCCTTTGAGAAGCTGATGGAGGACTGGAGGATGTTATTACACAAACATGTCAATCTAATATTTTCTTTATTCACTGAGCAAATATTTATTGGGAAGCTGCTGGTGCTGTCATCTCTTTAATCTTTCCAAACAATGAAAAATTGAATAGTAAGGTATTAAATTTCAGAGACTTAACAGTGGAATGGGGTTGAGTATCCTCCACAGGTTTCACAGATCGTATACGGCAGGGGTGGGAACCTTTTTCCTGCAAGGGCCTTGTGGGTATTTATAGGATCATTCGTGGGCCATACAAAATTATCAACTTAAAAATTAGCCTGCTATATTTGGTCAAACATTTAATGAACTCACCCCTAATGCTTTGGCAGCACCAGGCCAAAGGATTTCTCAGGCCTTATGGGGCCCACAGGGCTGGACGCTCCCCACCCTTTGTGTACAGGATGGGATTCTGCTCTTTATGAGATAACAACTATGTCAAAAGTGCAGTGCCTTTCCCAGGAGGTACAGAGATGCCACTGAAGACCTATTACATGCACATAAATTCACTTGGACAGGAATATTTTACCTGATTTAAAGGAATAAACATATTTTTAACTTTGTCAACAAAAACTAAATTTAGCTAAGAAAGCCACTAGATTTATTACTTTTTCCAATCTCACACAGGAGGAAGGAATCCCCAAATCTATGGTGACCCTGCTACACTAAATCCATTCAAATTGGCTTAACTAAAAATATTAGCTTACAGGATATATGATTAATTACGTTAAAGAAAACAGATAGGAAAGGATAACTGATTGAATAACAAACAAGCAGTTCTAGAGGTTATATGTACTTGCTTTTTCCCATATTACAGTTAAATTTCTCTAAAGGTCTTTGAGTTGGTTAATACTCTTGATGTATCTTTCATTGGTGCATTAATAATCTTACCTTCATAAATATTATCTTAAAGATAAATTCTAAGAATTTGAAAATAAAGATATGTACTTAAATTCAATGTGCAAAGGCCCTTTATTAATAAATGTTTAAGTGATCTTACCACTTCATCTTCTGTGTCCAATATTTCCTCTAGATCTGATCGTGAAATGTTGAGGATAGAAGCTGCCAAGGTCTGGGCTTTATGAGTTGAGGTTTTATGAGCATCCTTCTTTCTCTGCATTCTTTTAAGCTCTCTGATTTGTCGCCTTATTGTATGGACATCAACTTGTAACTCTTTGACCAAAGCCTGTAACATATTGGAAAGAATGCAGGCTCATATGGAAGTAATAAATGAAGATAGAGCTCTCATAACATAAAAATGTGAAGATACTAGCAAATCTTTTTTTTATTAGGATCACTCTGATTTTATTTATTTTGGAACATAATGGATTGTTCTTTATTTATTGTCAGTATGCAGTAAAAGCTCTCTTTAATGACCATTTAACCAACTTGCTGGGTTAACTCAAGCTCCCCAACCCCTCTTTCAGATTCACCAACTGCTCTCCCGGCTGGTGAGCACTGGCAGCAGACAGGCTACTCTCCATGATGCCAGAGCACCACTGCTCCCAAATGAGCCGATGCCAAGAGTCAGTTCTATTTATTTCTGAACATGGGTATATTAGCTGTAACACTTTAGCTACATAATTCATTTAATTATTATACAAACTGATGAATTATGCCTGCAGAAAGAGTTGTTTCTATTTTATTAAAACTGGATTAAAAATGCTTTGGAAGAACTTGATAAAGACAAGTTGGGTAAAAGTGCAATTAAGTTACGTATGGGCAAAACAATACAGGATTTAAAAAATCATAAAAATTGTGGGATTATTTCACAAGAGTCTTTAAGTTCCCCCTTTAAGAAATAAATGCTAGCTCATGCCATGCCTATGTGTGCATAAGAAAATGACAGCCCTTAACCTGAGTGAACAGAGACCCGCCTAGCTTTGTGAGTTGAGAGCAGACTAGCTAGAAGTTTGGGATGTTTTCAATTTTTTTGCAAGTTCAAGCAATATTGCAATAAATAATGGTGCTCATATATACATTTTGCAATCCTAGTATATTTCCCTAGAAATTAAATTATTCGATCAAAGGGTGTGTATAACTGTAATTTTGAAAGCCATTATTTAATTCTCTATGTTAATACCTCCAAAAAGACTATATGAAAGTATTTCTTTCTCTATACCAGTAGCAAAACACCAATCTGGTATTTCAGTGTAGTTTGTTTTTTTCACTGTATTTTTGTTTCATTTCTCTTATTAAAAACAAAGTTGAGCATCAGCCTTAACAGATAATTATCTTTCTTCATCACTTTTTCTATTTTTTAGTGATTTATAAGAATTATTTATATATTAGGAAAATTATACATATTATACATATATCTGTTGTATCTATCTACATTTTTTATATTTTGTATTTTTCTTTTGACAGTAATTATAATGTTTTGTGCCAAAGGAAATATTTTTATTTTATTGATTTCAGAAAGGAAGGGAGAGGGAGAGATAGAAACATCAATGATGAGAGAGAATCCTTGATAGGCTGTCTCCTGCACTCCCCACACTGGGGATTGAGCTTGCAACCTGGGCATGTGCCCTGACTGGGAATCCAACCATGACCTTCTGGTTCACAGATCGAAACTCAATCACTGAGACATGCTGGCTAGGCAAATAAAGAATATTTTTAATTTTTTATGGACTCAATGAACCTTATCCCTTTCTTATCTTTGAAATTAGTGTTATACTTTAAAAAGCATTATCCATAACAAGATATAAACACATTTTCTAGCCATGCTTTTTTCTGCTACCTTTAAGATTTTATTTTTCAGTTTTAATACTTTTATCTATTAATAATCATTTAGGAAATTATTACATAAACTTAAACTCAGTAGTCCCACCATCAGCTGGTAAAAGGTCCATCCTTCCCTAAATGATCTCATGTATGGCTAGGCCAGTTTCTGGACTTTCTATTCCATTCCATCTCTCTTTTTATTAGTGAAGCTTTATAATATATTTCAACTAGTGAGGCTTTATAATAAATGTTAACATCTGGTGGGGCTGTCACCCTCATATTACCCTCCTTTTAAAGATTATTTTCTTGGTAATTTTTGCATGTTTGGTTTTCCACACAAAATTTGGTTCAGCTTGTCTAAATTATATCCTCCTAAAAATTATTGTAATTTTATTTGAATCATGTTAAATTTTATTTGGATCCTGTTAACATTTTAGGATGTTCATTCTTCCTAATGAAAGACCATGGTATTCTCTTCTAGTTGTTTGTTTTTGTTTCTGAGGATCATTTTTAGTTTTTCTCTTTCTAGTTCTAATTTATTTCTAGGCGTTTTACTTTTTGGGGAGGTGCTTCTAATCATGATTATTGTTGTACATATAAAGACTGTTAAAATATATTTAGCTTACTGAACTGAAATTTCTAGAAGCTGAGTAATATCAGCAAACATTGATAATATTATCTCAATTCCAAAGTTTATACCTTGTATTCCTTACTTTTCTTATTGTATCCCTTATTAAGTTCTTCCTGAATAATATTAAATAGTAATATTATTGGCCATACTTGACTTGTTTCTGATTTTAATTGAGTCTGTCTATTTTCTAGGAAATGTTTTTGAGATGAGAGCCTTATTGTAATAAATGAAGAAATGTATTTTAATATATTAATATATACTATATAGCTTAATGTAGTTACCTACTCATTTTACTTTTATTTCTTATAAAAATTGAATATCAAATTGTCTTAAATCCATATAAACAAGTGTTTTTCATCATAAATCTATTAACATGATTATTAATAATTATCTTAGTACTGAATTATCCTTGCATTTCTGGAATAAACTCCACTTGATGTAATATGTTATCTTTTATTTTGCTGCTGAATTTTATTTGATAATATTTTATCTAGTATTTCTACACTAACATGAGATTTATTGGTTTTAATTTTGTGTAATCTTCAAAAAATTTGGAAGGATCTTTCTCTTTCCATCCTCTGTAGTACTTTTCATGAGACTAAATTTATCTGCTCTTTATTGATGGGGTGCAATTATCTGAATTTGGCTCAGTATCTATAGTACATTTAAGTATTTAGTTTTACAAGCTTTGACAATTGTCTGCATCTACGTAGCCACCACCCTAGGCAAGATACAGAACATCTTCACACTCCAGAAATTTCCCTGGTACCCTTTCCCAGGCAATTCCTTCCCCACAGACAGCAACTGTTCTGATTTACATCATCTTATATTAATTGTGCTTGTTCTAGATAACATATAAATGGAATGATATACTACATACTCTTTTATGTCTGACTTCTTTTTTTCTGGTGTTTTAGAGATTCATTCATATTGTTTTGTGGATCTGTAATTTGTTTTTCTTTTAATTAAATACAATAATTTCAACATATTTATATACATACTAGAGGCCTGGCACAGGAAATTCATGCATGGGGAGGGTCCCTAGGCCTGGCCTGCAATCAGAGCCAATCTTCCCCAGCTGCCAGCAGCCAGCCTGGCCCCTGCCATGCTGCTGCCTATCCACCTGGGTGATCAGGCCCTGGTGCAGCCTGCGTCTACCACCACCCATCCCCGGTTCCCTATTCCCCATTGGGTGATTGGAGCCTGCAGGCTGGGGGCAGCTCCTGCATTGAGCGTCTGCTCCCTGGTGGTCAGTGCACGTCATGGTCAACCGGTCATTCTGCCATCTGGTCAATTTGCATATTATGCTTTTATATATATAGAAGGTATATGAAGCCAGTAATATATATTTTTTTCTGAGATAATTTTATTTTCTCTTAGTTCTTTGTCTGCTAAATTGCTTTCATCTGTTCCTGTGTCTCACCATCTTTAACCTAAATTCTGAATTTATTTCCACCTTAAACATGTACATTTAAAAAATATATATTTTATTGATTTTTTACAGAGAGGAAGGGAAAGAGATAGAGAGTTAGAAACATCAATGAGAGAGAAACATCAATCAGCTGCCTCCTGCACACCCCCTACAGGGGATGTGCCTGCAACCAAGTTACATGCCCTTGACCGGAATTGAATCTGGGACCCTTCAGTCCGCAGGCCAACACTCTATCCACTGAGCCAAACCAGTTGCAGTGGTTGGCAAACTGCGGCTTGGCAAACCATGGCTCACGAGCCACATGTGGCTCTTTGGCCCCTTGAGTGTGGCTCTTCCACAAAATACTGGCTCTTCCACAAAATACCGACTTCTGCGCATGGGCCATAAAGTTTCAATCGCACTGTACGTGAGCGCCTGCATGTGGTATTTTGTGGAAAAGCCACGCTCAAGGGGCCAAAGAGCCGCATGTGGCTCGTGAGCCATGGTTTGCCGACTACGGGTAGGGCAACATGTACTTTTAAGAGGAAATTATTTCATTAATATTTGTAACTTATACTAAGTATGAATATGCTTTATGGCACCTTATCAGTGGTGAAACTTCTTTTCCTGCCATTCATTTTTCCTGTTTATTTTCTCCATTCATACTCTAATACAGGGGTGGGCAACCTTTTTGTGAGTGTGTGCCAAAACCAGCAAAATCTCTGACTCAAAATTCTTCTGGGTGCCAACCCTAATTTTTTGAGGACATGTTACGCCTACTTGATATCTCTTAAGGTGTACGTATGTGAAGAACCTTGAAGAAATAATAAAATTCATTCGAGCAACAAAAACAGAGTATAAGATGATGAAAAATACATTAATTTTTTTAATGTATACATGTACACTGATAGTCCGACAGAAAACTTTAGGATTCCGTTTGATATTATCAGTGGGACTTTTGCTGCTGCATCACTGATGACAGAGATTTTACATCAGGCTTATATTTCGTGACCTTCAGAGATATGCACGAGCTACTACTTTCATCCGTCAGGCTACTCCTATTACGAGACTTAACAAAATTCATCACTGAGAACAAAGATTCACAAGCGTACGTGGATGAAACCAAAACACTGGTCGGATCTAGGAAGGCAGGGAGAGTTAAGGCAGAGGCATAGAAATTGCTCTTCTCCTCTTTTGTCAATCCATGTCTATGGTCTTTAAGATAACTTGTTATGTAAAATTATTTATTTAGCTAAGATGCACCTACACTGAATTTATCTGAAAAATAAAAAAGTCGATATTAAGAAAAAAATTGTAAATGGAAGATTCTAAGAGAGGGTTTCGCGTGCCAGTAAAAGTTACTGGTGTGCCATGTTTGGCACGCGTGCCAGGGGTTGCCCACCCCTGCTCTAATATATTTTTATAGAAACTATGTAGCTACATTTTCCAGGATTCAGTTTTGAAGGAGAAAAGTTTTTCCTAGATCAACTATTTGAGCAAAGTTATGTGGCATAGGGGTCTGTGCTATGTTCCAGGCTGATGAAATTTTACACCTGAATTTAATTGTTCTCTGATAAATTCTATTAGCGAGGTCATTTTTGTTATGGTTTATTTTATAATATTAGGACTCTTTTTTCTTGGCTGCTATGAAAAAAGAAGCCTCCTACAGATTTGCCTTGTCTGTGTAATTCTTCCTTAAGCCCTGCCTTTCGTCTCCTTGAAAACAAACCGCTTCTAGGAACATCCTAGCACAAACCATAGCAGATCATTCTACTGTTGCAAGCACAGGATTTAAGGTCTGTACCTCATGTGAGCATCTTAGAAAACTATTTTTGCTTGGTCTTTCAAAGGCCTGCAGCACCTAAGTATTCTTCCCCTGGTGTCTTATTTCTACTTCCTTTTGCCTATCGTCAATCTTACTTGGTTTTGGCTACTCTTCCATGTATTTCAAAATACAGAGTTTTAGTTGACCTAGGTTTTCTGTAAAAAGAAGTTGAATTTTTGTTTCTAATTCTCCTTATCTTTTGTATGATTCCAAGGGAGAGAATGGGAGAGATTATTTTACCCCTTTGTAATCAAGTCAAAATTCTCCAAAGTGCATTTTTCTTGAATTATTGTGAAAAATTTCAAATGTGCAGAAAAGTTTAAAGAAATGCATAGTTCCCCCAAACACATTATTAATTAAAGATCAATATTTATATATAATTCTCTTTACTACTTTTTGATACAATAATTATATGCAGTGACATGCATAAGTCTTATTGTATAGTTTTTTGAGCTTTTGACAAATGAAAACACTGGGTTCCCATACCCAGATCAAAGTACATTTCCATTACTCCAGAAAGTTCACCATGTCCCTTCCTAGTCAATCCCCAAACCTAGGCCCTAGAGGCAACCACTCTGGGGTATTTTTTTCTCCATATAGTTTAGTTAGGCCTGTTCTATAAACTCATATAAGCATAATCACACAGTATGTATTATTTTGTGTTTAATTCTTTCATTTTCAATACTTTTGAAATTCATCCATATTATTATATGCATAAGTAGTTCATTTCTTTTTATTGCCAAGTTGTATTTCATTATGTAATGATAACACTGCTACTCCATTTTCTTATAGATGGACACCTGGGCTGTTTCCAGTTCTTGATGCTTATGAATAAAATGGCACTAAATATTCCTGAATACACATTTTGTGTGTCTGTGTGTACATACGTTTTCATATCCCTTTGGGTAAGTACCTAGAAGTAAAATTGCTGAGTCATATGGTAAGTGAATGTTTCATTTTTCAGAAATTTCTACAGTTTTCCCCAAAATCTTGCATCACCAACAATGGATGAAAATCCCCATTCTCCAAATTCTTTCCAACATTGGTGTTTTGCATATGTTTTCTTGAATTTAGTTCTAAGAATTTTTTATGCTATTGTAAATTGAAGATTTTTTTCATTTTCCAATAGTTTACTGCTATGATATAAAAATACATTTGATTTTTGTACTTTGACTTTGTATCCCACGAAAGGGCTAAACTCTCTTGTTAATACTAGTCCTATCTAATAAAAGACAAAAAGGGTAATTGACCATACCTTCGCTACGCTTCCCATTGGCTAATCAGGGCGATATGCAAATTAACTGCCAACAAAGATGGCGGCCAGCAGCCATGCAGCTGAAGTGAGCAGAAGGCTTGCTTGCTGCAGTGGTGGAGGAATCCAAGGTTCCCTGCCTGCCACGGCCCAGCTCTGAGCTCCGAAAGCAACGAAGTTTCAATTATAGAAGCTAAACAAACCCCAGATACCTGCTTTCAGCAGGCCGTGGCCTCAGAGCTGGAGCGAGCAAGAGCCAGCTCTCAGCTCCAGTGACGGCAACAAAGTTTCAATTATAGAAGGTAAATAAATCCCAGAATTAAAAAAAAAAAAAAGAAAAAAAGGAGAGGCTGGGAGCTTCAGTCGCCGGCCAGCCTGAAAACGGCCCTCAGTCCCTCACCCAGACTGGTCAGGCACCCCAGTGGGGACCCTCACCCTAAATGGGGTGTGGCCAGCCTGAAAACAGTCATCAGCCCCTCACCCAGGCTGGCCAGGCACCCCAGTGGGGACCCCTACCCTGAAGGGGGTGTGACCAGCTGAAAACAGCCATCAGCCCCTCACCCAGGCTGGCCAGGTACCCAAGTGGAACCCCCACCCTGATCCAGGACACCCTTCAGGGCAAACCAGCCGGCTCCCACCAGTGCACCAGGCCTCTATCCTATATAGTAAAACGGTAATATGCAAACTGATCCTAACAGCAGAAAGACTGGGAATGACTGGTCACTATGACACACACTGACCACCAGGGGGCAGACGCTCAATGCAGGAGCTGCCCTCTGGTGGTCAGTGAGCTCCCACATGGGGGAGCTCTGCTCAGCCACAAGCCAGGCTGATGGCTGCCAGTACAGTGGTGATGGTGGGAGCCTCTCCTGCCTCCTCAGCAGAGCTAAAGATGTCCAACTGCAGCTTAGATCTGCTCCCCGTTGGCAAGTGGACATCCCCCAAGGGCTGCCGGGTTGCCAGAGGGATGTCTGATTGCCATCTTAGGCCCAAACCCCCGGGGAGCAGGCCTAAACCAGCAGGTGGTCATCCCCCGAGGGGTCCCAGACTGTGAGAGGGCACAGGCCGGGCTGAGGAACCCCCCCCTCCACCGAGTGCACAAATTTTTGTGCACCGGGCTTCTAGTTGTCTCATAAATCTTTAGGATTTCCTATGTAAAAAAGCATGTCTTATCAGAGAAATGTAACTCAAAACAATGCAATATCATCTTACACACATTAGGATGGCTACTATTTAAAAAACTGAATACAATAAGTGTTGGCAAGAACATAGAGATATTGGAACACTTTTGCACTATTGGTAGGATTGTAAAATGTTGGAACTGTATTGTCTCAAAACTGTATGCACCTGTTTGTGCACTAATTACACTATTGTATTTACTACAGCATTATAGCATTCAATGATGCTTGTTAAGGAAAATCCTTCTCTCTCTGCTATGCTTCTAGTTCTTCGGTCATTTTCATTCTTTTACTTATTTTTTTTGCAATCCGTTTGGCAATATTTGGATAACAATGACATTTAGATTAATTTTGGAATGAATTCTAGCATTTGCAATATTGATTATTCCCATTCGGAAAAACAGCACTTCCCCCAATTATTTAGTTCTGTTTTATGTCTTACCATCTGCTTTGCAGGTTTCTTCATTTCTTAAAAGGTTTACTACTAGGTATTTAATAGTTATTTTGTATTATTGTAAATAGAAATTTAAAATAGCATTTTAAAATATTATTATTTGTAAAAATGAATTTATTTTGTATGTTGATCTTTTTTGAATTCGTTGGTGAATTCTCTGGTTAGTTTTAACAGTTTATGATTTTATTCTCTTAGATTTTCTAAGTACACAAATATGCCATTGACAATCAGTTTGACTGTATCCATTCTTATAACTATATATTTTTCTTGTTTATTTGCATTTCCTAAACCTGTAGAACAAGTATTTATCCCTGAAGTATAAGGATGAATCAACAAATGCAAATAAACAAATATGACATACTACATTAACAAAATAAATGATAACAATCCTATGATCATCTCAATAGATACAGAAAAAGTAATGGACAAAATCTAACATCATTTCATGATAAAAAATTCTCAACAAAATGGGTATAGAAGGAACACACCTCAATATAATAAAGTCCACATATGACAAACCTAATGCTGACATTATACTCAATGGTGAAAAGTTGAAAACTTGCCCTCCATGATCAAGAATAAGATAAGGGTGCCCCTCTCACCACTCTTATTCAACATGAAATTGGAAATCTTAGAGCAATTAGGGAAGAAAACAATAAAAGGCATCTAAATCAGAAAAGAAGAAGTAAAATTATATTTCTTTGCCCCTGACATGATATGATATATAGAAAAATCCTAAAGACTTCATAAAAAACCCTGTTAGATACAGTTAACAAATTCAGTAAAGTTGCAGAATACAAAATCAACATACAAAACTGAGTTGTGTTTCTAACCACTAACAACAAAACATCTGAAAGAGAAAACAATTCCATTTATAATAGTACCCCAAACAATAAAATATTAGGACTAAATTTAACCAAGGAAGTAAAAGTTCTATAAGAAATTGATGAAAGAAACTGAAGAAAACACGAATGCATGTAAAGATATCCCATGCTTGTGGAGCAGAAGAATTAGCATTGTTAAAATGTCCACACTTCTCAAAGCCACCTATAGATTCAATATAATCCCCATCAAAAATCCAATATCATTTTTCACAGAAACAGAACAAACAATCCTAAAATTTATATGGAGCCACAAAAGAACATGAATAGCCAATATAATCTTGAAAAAGAACAAAGCTAGAGACATTGCACATTCTGATTTCAAACTACATACAACTCATACAACTCACTAACAAAACCCCAAATAATCCAATTTAAAAGTGGGCAAAGGATCTAAATAGATTTTTTTTCAAAGAACACATACAACTGCTGGTGGGAATGCAGACTGGTGCAGCCATTATGGAAAACAGTATGGAGTTTCCTCAAAAAATTAAATATGGAACTGCCATTTGACCCAGTGATCCCACTTCTAGGAATATATTCTAAGAAACCCAAAACACCAATCAGAAAGAATATATGCACCCCTATGTTCATAGCAGCACAATTTACAGTAGCTAAGATTTGGAAACAGCCCAAGTGCCCATTAGTAGATGAGTGGATAAAAAAAGCTGTGGTACATTTATGCCCTGGAATACTATGCAGCAGTAAAAAAGAATAATCTCTTACCTGTTGAGACATCATGGAGGGATCTGGAGAGTATCACGCTAAGTGAAATAAGTCAGTCAGAGAAAGACAAGTATCACATGATCTCCCTCATTTGTGGAATCTAAGTAACAAAATAAACTGATGAACAGAGTGAATCCAGAGACATGGAACAGAGTGGGGAATCTCAGAGGGAAGGTGGGGGAGGGTGTGTGGGTGGGAAGTAATCAACCTAGAACCCTGTATGCATATATGCTTGGGTCATGGCCACAGACAATGGGGTGGTGAGGGCCTGGGGCGGGGGTGGGGGGAAGCAGGCTGGAGCGGGTCACTGGGGGAAAAGAGGGGACATATGTAATACTTTCAACGATAATTATTTTTTTAAAAAAAAGAACATACAAATGGCCAAAAAGTACATAAAAAGGTCCTCAACCTCATTAATCATCAGGGAAATGCAAATCCAAACCACAATGAGATATCACCTCATACCTGTCAGGATGGCTATTACCAAATAGACAAGAGATAACAAATGGTGGCGAGGATATAGAGAAAAGGGAACCCTATTTGGTGGGGATGCAAATAGATGCAACCGCTATGGAGAACAGTATAGAGCAGCGGTTCTCAACCTGTGGGTCGCGACCCCTTTGGGGGTTGAATGACCCTTTCACAGGGGTCGCCTAAGACCATCGGGAAACACTTATATAATTACATATTGTTTTTGTGATTAATCACTATGCTTTAATTATGTTGAATTTGTAACAATGAAAATACATCCTGTATATCAGATATTTGCATTACGATTCATAACAGTAGCAAAATTAGTTATGAAGTAGCAACGAAAATAATTTTGTGGTTGGGGGATCACCACAACATGAGGAACTGTATTAAAGGGTTGCAGCATTAGGAAGGTTGAGAACCACTGGTACAGAGGATCCTCAAAAATTAAAAATAGAACTACCATGATCCAGCAATCCAACTTCTGGTTATATCCAAAGGAAATTAAATCAAGACTCCAAAAAGGTATCTGCACTCCCATGTTCACTGCAGCATTATTCACAACTAGAGGCCCTGTGTAGGACATTTGTGCACTGGGGGTGGGGGTGAGGGTCCCTCAGCCAGTCCTGTGCCCTTTCACAGTCTCAGAGCCCTCGGGTGATGTCTGACTGGTGGTTTATTAGGCCCTAGGGGAGTGGGCCTAAGCCACCAGTCAGCTATCCTTAGTGCTGCCAAGGAGGCGGGCCACTGCGCTTGCCAGCCGTCAGCCCGGCTTGTGACTGAGTGGTGCTCCCCCTGCGGGAGTGCACTGACCACCAGGGGCATCTCCTGCATTGAGCGTCTGCCCCCTGGTGATCAGTGCGCGTCAGAGTGACCAGTTGTTCCGCCGTTTGATCGATTTGCTTATTACCCTTTTATTATATAGGATAGCCTAGACATGGAAACAACTTAAGTGTCCATCAATAGATGAATAGATAACAAAAATGTGGTACATACATATATAAGTACAGTGAAATAGTAATCATTCATAAAAACTAAAGAAATCCTGCCATTTGCAACAACACAGATGGACTTTGAAAGCATTATGCTAATTGAAATAAGTCAGACAGAAAGACAAATACCATATGATCTCCCTTATGTGTGAAATCTTTAAAAGCTGAACTCATAGAAGTACTAGTAGAGAGTAGAATGGTTATTTGCCAGGGGCTGGGGTGGAGTGGGGGAAATGAGATGGTGGTCAAAGGGTATAAACTTCCAGTCATGAGGCGAGTATGTTCCAGGGGTCCAATATATAGTACGGTGACTATAGCTAAAAATACTATATTGTATATTTGCAAACTGCTATGAGGGTATATTTAAATATCCTTACCATAATTACAACAATAAAGTGGTAATTACATCAGGTGAAGGATGTGTTAACTAACCTCATTGTGGTAAATATTTCATAATACATACTTATATCAAATCATCACATTGTATACCTTACACCAGTGATGGCGAACCTTTTGAGCTCAGCGTGTCAGCATTTTGAAAAACCCTAACTTAACTCTGGTGCCGTGTCACATATAGAATTTTTTTGACATTTGCAACCATAGTAAAACAAAGATGTATATTTTTGATATTTATTTTGTATATTTAAATGCCATTTAACAAAGAAAAAATCAACCAAAAAAATGAGTTTGCGTGTCACCTCTGACACGCATGTCATAGGCTCGCCATCACCGCCTTACACTTAAACAATGTTACATGTCAATTATATCTCAATAAAGCTGGAAAAAAAGAACAGAAAAAAATTGTAAGAGACTAGATCAATACACCAAAGTATTAACAATTATACATGCAAAATAAAATTATAATGCTCCACAAATGTTCTCACTAAAGAAGCAGGAAATTTATATGCCCAAAACATCTTACTAAATCTCACTAAAGCAAGTACATATTGATAATTAAATGACTTAAGCTTCAGGCTAAATGTTGTTCTTTAGCTGATATTTATTTCACAGCTAACACAAACCATTGAGAAGATGAAATCTGGCATATGACTCTCAAAAACAAGCCCATTAACAAGCCTATATCAAGGCTCAATCAAACTGAGCAAATACTTCTAGAAATTTCCCTTGTGTGTTTTATTCAGTTAGTAGGAGAATTCAAAGCCTCAACTCTGCCACATATATCCAGCCCAGATGCTCAAAGCACTTGATTTTACCCCAGGGCAAAATTCCATATTCAAGACTAGATCTAGAACAGATGGCCACTTCACCTCCATAATCTTGCTGTGCCCTATGAATAAATGAAAGGAATAAGGGGAACAGAGATTCCACAACAGGGCCAGAATAAACATTATTACCATTAATACTACTAATAACATTTATTAAGTACTTTTGTGTACATGATACCCTACTAGCTCTGCACAGAATGGGTCCTGGTGATCATAGTGTTCCATGTAGAAGCTATGTACATTCTTTATGCTCATAAAGAATGCAGCTCTGGCCTTCACAGAGTTTTCCATCTGAGCAGGGATTTAGTGTCTAGTACCATTCTAGCAGATATAAAAAATCAATTCCTCAAGAATTTAGTGAGCCCTACTTTGGGTCAGTTCCTTGGGGATAATGAATTATAACACCCCTCTTCTCACGTTGGCTACAATCTACTTGACACAAAAAGAAAAATACAAGAGTTCATAGTTACATGTTAATTTATGTGGTACGTACAATAAATATTCAGGAGATAAATGAGAGTCCTACTACTACCACTACTACTAGCTGACACTTAGATAGCACTTCTGGTATAATGGGCAATGCTTTATCTGTGTTAACTTATTTAAACACTCATTTCAGGTATATTCCATTATTACACTCATTCCATAAATGGGGAGATTGAGGTGCAGAGGATTAAGCCACTTGCCTGCAATAACTGGCAGAGTAGGGCTCTTACCTCTTAACCACAAAGTTAAAGAAAGGACTCATGAAAGAGGGAGGCACTGAACTAAACGTGCAGGATTTAGCAAAGAACAAAGAGGAAAAGGTATGTCAAGAGAAAAGCAGAACTTGAGCAAAGGCAGTAATGAGAACAATATGAATGGAAGATGGAGAGCAGTGGGAAGGAAGATTCAATTCTGAGCAAGATAGAGTCAAATTATGAAAAGTCTTAAAATTAAAAAAAGGTTTAAGCTTAGATGTAACGCAGTAGGATTTAGAAAGCCACTGATGGTATGCTGCCTCAGATGACAACTCCTGAGCATGTCTATGGTCCTAGGGGCATAAGTGCAAGGAAGAGAAGAATGATGTCATCTCATTCCTCTGAACCAATGATCCAGCCTTTGCCAATGTTTCTGGTTTCAGCATTAATTTGCTGGTGGCTCTTTATGACAAAAACTAGAGGCCTGGTGCACAAAATTCATACACTTCGGGGGGGGGGGAGCCCTCAACCCGGCCTGCGCCCTCTCACAGTCTGGGAGCCCTTGGGGGGATGTCCCACTGACGGCTTAGGCGGGAAGCGGGCTTAAGCTGTCAGTGGGACATCCTTAGCGCTGCTGCAGCCGCGCCAGCTGTGAGCCCGGTTCTGGCTGAGCGGTGCTCCCCCTGTGGGAGCACACTGACCACCAGGGGGCAACTCCTGCATTGAGCGTCTGCTCTCTGGTGGTCAGTGCACATCATAGCAACCGGTCATTCCACTGTCAGGCCGAAACCAGCTCTCTGACATCCCCCGAGGGGTCACGGATTGTGAGAGGGTGCAGGCCAGGCCAAGGGACCCTCCCCTCCCCCCAGGGGCGGAAGGGACATGGGAGGTTGACCAGCCGGGAGGGACCAACATTGCTGGAGGGTTCCAGGGTGTGTCCGGCCCATCTTGCTCAGTTCAGATTGGCTGGACCCCAGCAGCAAGCTAACCTACCGGTCGGAGTGTCCGCACCCTGGTGGTCAGTGCATGTCATAGTGAGCAGTTGAGCAGCCTTAGCATATCATTAGCATATTATGCTTTGATTGGTTGAACAGCCGACCAGATGACTGGATACTTAGCATATTAGGCTTTTATTATATAGGATACATTACTCAAAAAGCCATGAAACTACAGCAATCTTGAATTTACCTACTAAGACATCTATACACTCTATATTATTTGTTGCTGAAAAATATAAAGGACCAATAATGTTACTCTTGAGCAACTAGAGATTAGATATGCATTTTATCATTAAATATCATTCATATCCTTGGACATAAATACAAAATTTGATTTTAGAAAATAATTTTTGCTAAACTATTTTATGTGAAGAGGTACACCCATTACATTATCATGAAGGTCAAAAAACTTCTAGTCATAAAATTCATTTTTCTATTTAAAAAATTTCTGGTTATCAATTCTTTTTAAAAAGGACCAATTAAAAGAATATTTCAGAAAAAAAATGATTAACATTTTGAATAAATCTTGTAATTATGTACTTCATGTTTTGTATCTTGGCTAAAAATACAACAAACAAGACCCTCAGATGAATATAAAACAAGAAAACAAAGGTTTCTGAAGCTAAAAGTCATTATGAATATAGTTTTACATCATGAATTACTGACAATATTCAATGAGAGCACTTGTCATAAGTTAAATAGCAAGAGTATTCAACAGCATTTGGAAGAAATGATACTTTAAATCTGGAAAAGGGAAATTAGGTTTACCAAATTAATACTCTGCAATCATTTAGGTTCCTCTGAGTCAAGCATTATTGGTTTGACTTTACAGCAGTTGAAACTTTCATTATAGAAATAAAAGAGATCATTCATTCATTTTGTAGTTATTTTTAAAATGAGAAAACTCCCACAGTATCTATTCCAAAGAAACAAAAGGATTTTTTCTAAATGGAGCACTATTAATACTCACATAAAATGTTTAAACTCCTATTTTTAGAGGAATGTAGAATATAGCATTATATATAAAATCCAGTTATTTGCAATCTTATATTCAATCTATGAGTCCAGGAATATCATTTCCTATAAATACAATCAATACCTAAGCAGATAAGAGAAATATTATAAATATTGTACTATATGTTGACCAGAGGACCTTTTCAACTAGGAGCATAAGATATGCCAAACTACTGACCTATCTAGAGAGAGAAACCAAAAAAGGAGAAAAGTAAAATACCAATATATATAAAATAATATACTTTAGTATATGTTACAAATGCAACAAGTATAATTATGCACATCCAGTAATGACAGGGTTATCTGGGAAAGAGACAGCGGTGATGTCATTTTATTCTATCGGAGGACACGGTTTAACTTCATTTTATAAAGATTACAAAAATTAAATATTTTATATATTTAAGTAAATTCCTACTGATATGATATGCTAGTTTTTAATACTCAAGCCATTTGAAGAAAAAAGTGGTATGAGAAACTTAATCTTATCCAAGATTGCTCAAAAAAAAGAACATTGTAATTTCAGATGGAAAGAGTCACTCTCCCACTATAGTCAAACTTCTTTTTAAATGCCAAAAGGACAATTATTACATTTTCACATTCCTAATGGAAATTTAATTTCATTAGCTAGTGATTATTATTGCATGCGATTCTGAAAGGTGCCATGTTACACTTTGTGGAAGCAGAGATTAGTAAAATATGTCCTTCACTTTAAGAAACTCTGAATCTATCTAGTGGCAATAGATCCATTTGCTAAATATAATTTAAGTCAGAATAAATGGTACTAAACAGGGGTGTAAACAACTCACAGTGAGATTAAAAGGGGCACAGCAATCACAGATTCCTGGCTCTCAGTGCCTTGTTTCTCTGAACACAGAGCTGCTCCTGCTCGGTTTTTCCAGAGGGGTGAGGGGAAGAAGACTGCCTGACTATATGGGCTATAAGCACAGACCAGGGGTCTGAACGCTCCTTATAAACACTTTCAAACAAACCACCTGTTTAGCTCTGTATCTGCCCTTCCCCCATCGCCCTCTGCTCTGGCGGTTCCTTATGGAGTCCATTCCTGAGCGATTCTGGGTTCTTCAGCTGTCAGAGAACTTCTGGACTGGCATCCTTTGCAGGCACTTGGGCTTGTCCTCCTTTTGTTCTGCTAAGTCATTTGCCAATCCTCTATGGATTCCATGTGGATTGGGGTTCAGGTGTCTTTTTGCTTGGGTGATTTTTCAAAAAGGCAGTACAATGGAAATTACTTAATTCTTTCATCTTACTACCTGCCTTGATTATGAGATTACTGCAATTTCACAGCTAAATTGACGTTAAGAGTACTGATAATAGAAGAGAAAATTTTAAACTCAAGCTATAAAAATAAATATTTTATAGAGAAATTTTTCAACAATGTGGCAAGTAAGGTAGGAGAAGATGCTCTGTGGTTTAGGAAAGCAGAAAGAAACTTCAAAGTATTGCCCAAATCATCTGAAGCAGGCCACTGCCCACTCTGTCAGAAGAAAAGAACAAGTTAGTAATGCACAAGTAATCCAAACCTTCACAAATAAGGTGAACTCTTCCACTTTCTCACTGGCTATCTGCAGTTTCTTCTGTGCACCTTCTAGGGCTTGCTCACTTTGCAATGCTAATCCTTGAAGCTGCTTAGAAGCTGCTGTTTCAATTTCTGCCATTGCAGATTCAGTCTCATTTATTTTTGATACTAGGAGAGAAAGCTTGAGATCCTGCAAAATACAGTAGTCATGGAATAAAGATATTTCATAAGCAGATTTGGAAGAGGTAGTTACCCATGTCAGATAAAGGATTTCATGGCTCTCTATATGTGTATTTATTTTATTTGGGTAAAATTGATGGTTGTATTTATTTATTTTCAACAAAATAGCCTGAGCACACATTCTTTTTTATTGTTAATCCTCACCTGAGGTTATTTTTCCATTATATTTTTAGGGAGAGTGGAAGAGAGAGAAAAAGACAAAGAGAAACATTGATGTGAGAGAAATACATCGACTGGTTGCCTCCTGCATGCACCCCAACCAGGGCCTGGGCTGGGGAGGAGCCTGCAACCAAGGTAGGCACCCTTGACCATAATTGAACCCAGGACCCTTTGGTCCACAGGCCAACGATCTATCCACTGAGCCAAACCAGCTAGGATGTGAGTACATATCCTTATATATTCATCATAAAAATTAACTTATGCTTTCTAAAAATAATAAATCTCATATAGCAAATGGAAATATTAAATGAGTTTGTAAGTGAAGGTGGACTTAATTTATATCTACTTGTGCCAGTTATTAATAATAGTTTTCATTTATGAGAAACTAGGAGCCCAGAGTGCGATTCAAAATCGTACGGCACCACCCACCCTCCAGTCTGGCCCTGCCTCCCTCCCCAGGCCCCTGCTGCTCCGCCCCCGACACTGCACGCGCAACCTCCTCCTGTCTGTTGACCCGTTACAGCATCCTGGTTAATTAGCATATTTCTCTAGTTTCTTATATATATATGTAGATTATCAAGACACAAAATCTGTTTCTCTAATGTAGCAGTACCTTTAATGAAAACAGATTCTCAGTGTTTCACGTAGAGATAAAAGTGTTCTTTGCATTTATCTGAAACATTTAAGTAGCTCATAATAGTTTGGGGGACAAAAAAATGACAATTTAAAAAATAAAAAAGACATTGTTATATTCCATTTCTATGCTAAAGTGTCCTAAAAGCATACCTTTTTTTCTAATTCCTCTTTAGTTTTCTGATACAGCTCTTCATACTGTGACTTCTCTTTAACGGCGACACTAAGTCTTTGCTTTAGTGAATCAATTGATACCTTCTTGTTGGAACACTCTTCAGTCAATGTCTTTACCTAGAAGTAAAAGCATAAAGGTAATCATTATTGGTAAAGGCATTCTAATAGTATACTTTTTGTTTCAACAGAAACCAAATGAACACATGAGTAAGTCTAATTTCATCTGGTTTCTCATAAATAATATCAATTTCAAGTATAAGATTTGTAGAACTAATATTATAAATGAGACTAATAGTCCTTAAATCAATAGCAAAACTAAATATTGCACCAAAGTATAAATGCTGGCATGTGTAGTCTTTCACCTAAAAATACAGTACAAATTTAAACTACATTTCCTTTAATTACTAATGTAAACCTCCTTAAGCAGGAATGGTTGTTTTTGATTCTTAAATAAGCAAGGTTATGGATAATTAATTATTGTATTCTCCAATATTACATGTACTTTTAAGAATAAAAGTAAATAAGTGATGCAAGATATTTATTATACATATGAAATAGAGGAAATAATTTTTCTTTTTCCATTGAATGCCACTAAAGATATATCATTACCATATTTAAAATAATTATTAAAGTTAAAAAATAAGAAGATTTAAGGGATAACATTTAAAGGATAACATTGAAAAACTATAAGGAAGTAATTATAATTTATGTGGTGTGTGGAGGAAAAAGAAAGAAATCCATATTCACTTGTCTTGTTGGTATAAAATTTTCTCCCTTAAATCCATTTGAGCTAATAGATACTTATATTTTTATCTCCAAGTAAAATAAGGGAGACACTTTCTCTGTAGTTGCTAACACTGAGTGATTGCCAAAGCAGAAGCTAATTTATGAGTTATGCAAATAGCACCTTTAATATATATATACATATACTAGTATATACCTCTTAGTCAGAAAATTGCTGATTTCTACTTTGG
The DNA here is from genome assembly GCF_963259705.1 of Myotis daubentonii. NCBI lineage: Eukaryota > Metazoa > Chordata > Mammalia > Chiroptera > Vespertilionidae > Myotis > Myotis daubentonii. Next base: position 22,826,383 of record NC_081850.1, read on the forward strand.
GGTTAAATATTATACAACTATTTTAAATATAACTCTCTTCCTAAGTACACTTAAAGTGTATACAAATAAAAGTATACTTTAAAAAATAATCCTCACCCGAGGACATGCTTAGAGAGAGGAGGTAAGTATATATGTGTATATACATTGAGTGGCCAGGTTATTATGACCACCCCACCAGTACTTTGTTGGGCCACCTTTTGCCTTCAATACTGTGGCGATTCTTCTTGGCATTGACTCCACGAGATGCTGAAAGGTGATGCGAGGAATCTGACACCATGCCTGATGAATAGCACTGTCCAGTTCTATGAGATTTGATGGTTGTGAAACCAGCTGCCTGATGGCTCTTTTAACTTCGTCCCACAAATGCTCAATTGGATTGAGATCTGGTGATTGTGGGGCTACCTAAGCAAGGTAAAATCTCTCTCATGTTCTTGAAACCACTCCTGCACAATATGAGCACTGTGGTGTGGCACATTGTCTTGTTGGAAGAAGCCATCTCCATTCGGATACACCAACAACATGATAGGATGAACTTGAGCAGCAATACTTAGGTATGTTGTGCTATTCAGACATTGTTCCACACGAATTAAAGGGCCCAAATCATGCCAGGAAAACATGCCCCAAACCATAACACTGCCCCCGCCAGATTGAAGGGTTGTACTCATGCATGTGGAGTGCATGCTTTCATGCTGTTTCCGCCAAATTCTCACTCTGCCATCTGCATGATGCAACTGGAAACGTGATTCATCGGGCCACATGACTTTTTTCCAATGCTCGACTGTCCAATCCTTGTGTTCCTGTGCGAATTGGAGACGTTTTATCTTGGTAACTACAGACAGCAAAGGTGTTCGTTCGAACAGGCCTTCGGCTTCTATATCCCATATGATGCAGTGTATGGCTAATTTGCCTACAAACGTCAGGTGGTCGTAATAATTTGACCACTCAGTGTGTGTGTGTGTGTGTGTGTGTGTGTGTGTGTGTGTGTGTATTTAAAATATATATTTTTATTGATTTCACAGAGGAAGGGTGAGAGAGAGAGAGAAAGAAACATCAATGAGAGAGAATCACTGACCAGCTGCTTCCTGCACACCCCATACTGGGGATCAAGCCTGCAACCTGGGCATGTGCCCTGACTGGGAATCGAACCATGATCTCCTGGTTCACAGGTCAAAGCTCAACCACTGAGCCAGGCCAGCCGGGCAGAAAAGTATATTTTTAAAAATTGTGGTAATATACTTTAAAAAACTTTGATAGTTTTTGGTTACCACTTTTTTCATTTAAAAATATATGCTTGGTTTTATCATTAAAAATTATAGTTTAAATAAAACAAAATGCTGAGAAAAATGTAATTATGTATCCTAGAAATATTCAAACCTTTATAAATTAAACTTGATTATGTTCTCATATAAAAATATCGTGCTATATTACATATGAGATTTTAGAGTCATGAATTTTAAAACTAATAGTGTACTTACAGAGCAAATAATGAAATTATGTAATAGTGCCCATATATTCTATGGATATTTCCTATAAATTTTATTAAGAGTGAATATTTGAGTTAAGCAGATAAATAAAATGGGTAATGATTTTTTTAGTTTCAGGGAACATATAGAAGTTCGTACCTTTTTTTCAAGATTTTCTAACATTTCATTAATGCTCTCATTACTTTCCAAATTTACTTTCTGTCGAAATTTCAAGTCCTCTATCAAATGTCTTTTCATGGTTATATCCCTTTCCATTCGAGACAACCTTAAAAGGAAAAAAAAGGGCATTTTATCAAAAGTGATAAAAAATACTTTAACAGTGATAATACCTTATCCAATTTTATAGCTACTATTGTTAAATACTGTTTGATATCAATGAAATTGCAAATTAATAAAATAATTGCAAGTAATAAATATTGCTCTATTAATGAGTACTTGTAAAATCTATAATCCAGTTGTCACTTGTTAAAGATAATATTGCACATACATTAAAAAAGTGACTGAGAAAGATAAATAAAATTTATGAAAAGTCAAAATTGTTATATTTAAATTACACTGTTTCATTGGTAAAAAAGTCAAAGCGATACTCAGAGATCATCCAAAAGCATAACACTGATAAGAAGTAATTCTATACTATAATAAACAAATATTAAATTTTATAACTGTTAAATAAGCAAAACTGTTTCTTAATAGATAAATTTCAAGAGTCTGTTTAAAAATTAACCAACCTTTTGTGTCTAATAGTTTTATCTACTGATATCACTTTTAAGCGATCCTCACATATAATGTAGATTTATACATGAATGCATGTAAAATATATGTATTAAATTATTAATGACAGATTGGAATTCTACCTAAACAGGTTATCACTTCTAAGCTCTAGTATATCTATAAAAGATATAGAAATAAAATCATTGTGAGATAGAACATTTTATTTTATTTTTAAATATTTTATTGATTTTTTATAGAGAGGAAGGGAGAGGGACAGAGAGCCAGAAACATCGATGAGAGAGAAACATCAATCAGCTGCCTCCTGCACACCCCCCCACGGGGATGTGCCCACAACTAAGGTACATGCCCTTGACTGGAATCGAACCTGAGACTCTTCAGTTCGCAGGCCGACGCTCTACCCACTGAGCAAAACCGGCTAGGGCATTTTTCCATTGATTTTTAGAGAGGGTGGAAGAGAGAGGGAAAGACAGAGAGAAACACTGATGTGAGAGAGACACATCAATTGGTTGCCTCATGCATGAGACCTGACCAGGGCCTGGGTCAGGGAGGAGCCTGCAACCAAGGTATGTGCCCCTGACTGGAATCAAACCCAGGACCCTTTGGTCCACAGGCCGACACTCCATCCACTGAGCCAAACCGGCTAGGGCGTGAGATAGAACATTTTAAACCTTTGTTAATAAACACGGAAAGTACAAACTTTCATAATCCTCCAGTAATTTTAAATACAAACAAAGCTTACCTTTTTTCCCAACTTAGTTTTGTAAGTTTAGGCATTATATCCAATATGAGGATCAATCTACACCTATATCTTTGGTTGAATAATCAGCACATTCTAAACTTTTTTGTTCAGTCTTTAGGCTTTTAATTGATATTTATTCCAAACTAAATGTTTATTCTAAGAAGGAAAACCTAACTTTAGATATTCTTACTCTAATTAAAAAATAGTAACCATATTGCCATCAGCCACACTATATGTAATACTCCTTACATTTTCATTTTAAGTAGGCTTAAACATGAACTAAGAAAGGAAAACAATTTTTGACATGTCGCTGTTTCTTGGATTGCATTTAATAGAGTTAACTGCCACTAGGTGGCACCAAATACAATAGATACAAATATGAAAAACATACTTTTCATGCATTTCCTTTATGTGTTCTTCTTTTGCTAGGAGTTCAAATTTCAGAGACTTCATGCTTGATGATTGCTTAGTGAGTTCATTAGTTGCATTCTAGATTTAAAATACAAATAAATTTAAATACTCCTTTCAATCTTGTTCTAACAAAAGCAACATAAAAAAATGCCATTCTCATGAAGAGCAATTTTCGATTATAGTTATAAATTAAAATGAACATTTAAATATTTAAAATGCTTTATTTTATAATAAAAATACTATAGTATACTAAAGTTTTTAGGCGATACGTCCAAACCATAGAGGTACACATCATGAAACAACTGCAAAGAGTACACTCCCAAAATACATTTATGGGCGATATGGATTATCTTTGTAAAATGTAAATGTGTGATTAAGTATTGTAATGGTTTAATGAGATTACTTAAAACTAATGCTGGATTTTACTAGTAACTTGTAACAGCCTCAATATGGTCACAAATGCTTCGCTGCTCTTCCCATTGAGAGGTCGAATCTATCTCCAACCCTTTGCATCTCGGCTGGCCTATGATTTGCTTTGACCAAAAGAATGTGGCAGAAATAAAACTGTAGAAATATCAGTCCTGGGCCTAAATCCTTGTAGCATGTACCTATGCCCTCTTGGAATGCTGCCCTGGAATCACCTTCCAAAAAATAGGGAGGAAAGGCCATTTAAAAAATTTGATTAAATTTTATTATTATTTTTAAAATTAAATTTATTGAGGTGACATTGGTCAACATGAACATATATGTTTCAGGTGTGGGTTCCTATGTTACAAGATCTATATATTGTACCGTGTGCCCACCAACCAAAGTTAAATCTTCTGTCACCATATATTAGAACCCATTTCTTCCCCTACCCTCTTCTCTCTGGCAACCACTACACTGCTGTTTTATGTTCACAAGTTTCAGTTTTATATTCCACACTAGAGGCCCAGTGCATGAAATTCGTGCATGAAATTCGTGCATGGGGGGCAGGGGTGTGTGTCCCTCAGCCCAGCCTGCACCCTCTCCAATCTGGGATCCCTCTCAGAATCCAGGACTACTGGCTCCCAATTGCTCGTCTGCCTGCCTGCCTGTTTGCCCCTAACCGCTGCGGCCTACCAGCCTGATTACCCCCTAACCACTCCCTTGCCAGCCTGGTCACCCCTAACTGCCCTCCCCTGCCAGCCTGGTCACTCCTAACTGCCCTTCCCTTCTGGCCTGGTCACCCCTAACTGTCCTCCCCTGCAGCCCTGGTCGCCCCCAACTCCCCTCCCCTGCTGGCCTGGTTGCCCCAAACTGCCCTCCCTTGCAGCCCTGGTCGCCCCCAACTGCCCTCCCCTGCCAGCCTGGTCACCCCCAACTGCCCTCCCCTGCTGGCCATCTTGTGGTGGCCATCTTTGACCACATGGGGGCAGCCATATTGTGTTTTGGAGTGATGGTCAATTTGCATATTACCTCTTTATTAGATAGGATGAGTGAAATCATAATAGGAAAGGCCATTTGAAGGAGTACTGAGTTACCCCAGCTTATAATCAACTGACCAATTGTCAGGCCCATAAGTGAGGAACTCCCAAGCCTGGTAAATCCTTATTTAGAAAGAATGTGGGCATATTATAAGAAATAATAAATTGCTGTTGTTTTAAGCTTTGACATGTTAGGATTATTTTTTAGATAGTAATAGATAATTGATAAAGAATCTTATGAATACTAAATACTTCTTTACCTGAACATACTAATAATATGACTTATTATTAATGTATCTGTACTAATAAAAGCCTAGGTGGTCCTCGCGCCCTTGCGCAACGTCTTCTCAAGATGGCCACCACAGGATGGCTGCGCACACAGGGATCGGGATCGGGCCTAAACCAGCAGTCGGACATCCCCCAAAAGGTCTCAGATTGGAGAGGGTGCAGGCCGGGCTGAGGGACATTCCTCCCCCCTGCCCCCCGCACCCCTGCACAAATTTCATGCACCAGGCCTCTAGTTTATACATAATTATTAGTTTTTCAATGTAGAACAGCTTTGGGGTATTTGTTGTCTGCATAGCCTAGGAGCCAGAGGTAGCAACTAGTGTTAAGACCCCTAACTTTAAATTTTGAGTCAAATTCCAAGTAAGCATATAATCTGAGGCATCACTTGATATTTTTTTCCCACTTACAAGACAGTGTTGACATATATTAAGTCATTTCCTAAATTCAAAAGTATTAAATTAATATAAATATGAGAGCTTTAAAAATATTTGGAGTAGTAATTTCATTAATCTTTTTAGTAACTATAATCAATTTTTTCTATTAGAATTATTACCAGATTTAACTGACTCATGCTAAAAAACATGTAAGTCTGACAAGATGAAACCATTAATCACATAATGTAAATATGAGTCAGATTCATTAGACAGACTTTAACTATCTTACTGGTATACTACATGTAAATAAAAAACTTGAAATAATTTTCCAGCCAACCCCCTGGATCACCAGAAATAATAAACTGCTATTATTTTAATTTTTATATTAAATATATTAATTTTCATAAAAACCCAAGGCTACCTCAACATGGCAACTGTGATGAATATTAGAAGTTTTAATTAAATAGTTGTGTAATGTAATATAAATGTCCATATTTCACATGTTTACAGTGATGAATAGTGTTTTATTTCTAGCACTGATAGATGTTCCACTCTAGTGAATTTACCAGATAATTGAAGCTTTTGCTTTAATTATTAATCTTAAATTCTCTTTGGAATGACTGCTTATTCATTTAGGAATATGTATATCTATGATTACATTAAACTAAAAGTAATACTTTATTACAGTAATATTATATTATAAATATCATCATATGAATTATGTCATACTACTATATCTATTATATTATCACTAAATCGTTATGTAGTGTTGCCTTTAAAAACTATTACGATGACATAAAGGAGTACTTATCCCTACTCTAAATGGTCCCAGGCTGCTTCTTTTTAAATTTTGTATTTTTACCTTAATTTATTTATATTTCCTTTTTCTCTGTCATAATCTCTTGCTTCTGTCAATATTCCTGACTAAAAATAATTATCCAGCCCTTTAATATGCATACCTCTAGATTGCTTCTTCTGAGGTGTTTTTGTGCTGAGAAGTTGGACAAATAAACTTATTAGAGCTGCATGTAAAATAAAAGGAAACAGGCAGTAAATGAAGCCTGACAATATCTTCAGTGGAATAAATTAAGTGGATTTTAAGATAGCTTTTTTACTCTATTCTGTTTTTAAACCGAAGGCTGCTATTTTAGGTGGCTCACTTGCTGTACCTCTGACTTCTGGAAAATTGAGGGATTACTGAATTATAACAAATGACAGAATTCCAGCTTGATATGTACTTTTGCCAAGATCTTTAAATCTCACAGATACTCTATTTGATCCTCAAAAGTCCTTATTAAGCAGATAGAAAGGTACCCCTGCTTTAAATCTCTAGAGAAGTTAAATAATTTCCTCAGTCGGGTCCTACAAGAAGTTAATGGACAAAGAGTGATCAAAACCCAGGTCCTCTGACCCTTTTCCAGTTCCTACTATATTATACTTATCTGCAGCATGACTTAAAATCTGGAGTGAAATACCAGTACATACTTCAAAAATGTCTCGGAGCTGAGAACCCATCCTGGTTATAGCTTTCCTATCTAAGTTTATTAAATATGTATTTTTATATTTTCATAGTGAATGAGTAAGAAAGAGCATGGTCTCTGGAGCTAGATAGCTTGAGTTTGAATCTCAGCCTTGTCACTTAGTAGCTGTATACCTTGGACAAGTGACTTATTCTCTCTGTCTCCGTTTTTTTTCCAATTGTAAAATATAAATATTAATAAAACTTTTCATATAGGGTTGAAATGAGAATTAAATAAGTTGCTATTTGTAAAGGACTTAGACCTAGCCTGGAAATAAATTATATATAATGGAGTAATAGTTGAAAAAAAACTATTCTTCATTATTAACTTACTGGGAAACTGGAATATAGCATAGCATGTACAAAAAGGAATGCTTTCAATAATTACGAAGTCAAAGAATCACAGATATAAATTGGAGTACTATTCAATCCAGACTGCATAAAGAACTTCAAAATAAACTAAATATAACTACTATAATTGGAAGGAATTTATAGGTCTCTAAATATTTTATTACCTCGATATGAAGTTAGGTACCTTGGAGAAACATGTCTAATATGGGTAAACCAAAATGTAACATGAGCACTCCAATTACTGGATGAACCACATATATCTAAGAAGTACACCTAAGAATTTGCATAGAAAAGCCTAAAATTAATTGGATAAAATAAAAAAGATATATATAGACCTTTAAGAGATTCAAATCTAGCCAGTTTTTCTTAATTAAGCATAAAAACATCAACTACAAAATAAGTTATTTCTTGGAAAATTTTGTTAGCAATTTGATACCTATTATGGGCTGAACAAAGTTCATATGTTGAACTCCTAACCCAGCCGTGGGCAAACTACGGCCCGCGGGCCGGATTCGGCCCGTTTAAAATGAATAAAACTAAAAAAAAAAAAAAAAAAAGACCGTACCCTTTTATGTAATGATGTTTACTTTGAATTTATATTAGTTCACACAAACACTCCATGCATGCTTTCGTTCTGGCCCTCCGGTCCAGTTTAAGAACCCATTGTGGCCCTCGAGTCAAAAAGTTTGCCCACCCCTGTCCTAACCCCTAGTACCTGAGAATGTTACTGTACTTGGATAGGGTCTTTAAAGAGGTAATTAAGGTAAAATGAGGTCATATGGGTGGGCCTTATACCAATATGACTGGTGTCCTTATAAGAGATTAGGACACAGACCACACACACTGAGATACAACCACATGAAGACACAGCAAAAAAAATGGCCATACAAGCAAAGAATAAAGGCCTCAGAAGAAACCAAACCTGTTTATATCTTGATCTTGAACTTCTAGACTATGAGAAAATAAATTTCTATTATTTAAGCCACCTAGTCTGTGGTATTTTGTTATAGCAGCCATAGCAAACTAATACAATATTGAAACAAAAATTTGTGTAGTAGCAGAAAGTATTATGTACTTAGAGGAAACTGGTCTTGTAGAATATTTCCAGAATGAAACATGAAACAAGACCAAAGTAAAGTTTTATCCTTTTTGTCCCTATGCAGCCTGATTAGTGTTCTGGGACTCCAGGGTAGTTATGGACAATGTCAAGCATGACCTATTGCTTTAGGCATTCTCATCAGTGTAACCCTTATGACTCACACATTCCTCCAAAGCAGTGGTTCTCAACCTTCCTAATGCTGCGACCCTTTAATACAGTTCCTCATGTTGTGGTGACCCCCAACCATAAAATTATTTTTGTTGCTACTTCATAACTGTAATTTTGCTACTGTTATGAATCGTAATGTAAATATCTGATATGCAGGATGTATTTTCATTGTTCGCGACCCACAGGTTGAGAACTGCTGCTCCAAAGTGAGAGATAAATTTATAGGTGGGTAAAAACTTATACCATGAGAGACTATAATGCAAATAACACAGATTTTCATATGGGCCTATTATTACCAAAACTAGAGGCCTGGTGCATGAAATTCATGCACTTGGGGTGGGGGGGTCCCTCAGCCTGGCCTGCACCCTCTCACAGTCTGGGAGCCCCATGATAGATCACCCTAAGAGGTAGGCCCTGCCCACTCAGCCAGGGCTCCATGATGGATCACCCGGCAGAGGAGGCTCCACCCACCTTCCGGTAGCCTGGGCTTCCCTCTTTGAGGCAATTGTGGAGCCCCCCGATTGACTGCCCCGCTGGCCAGTGGCCTGGACTTTTCTCTATGGGCCGATCGTGGAGCCCCCCGATTGATCAATTGCCCCTCTGGCCGGTGGCCTAGGCCTCCCTCTACAGGGCTATCATGGGGCGATGGCCCGGCCCCCGACCAATTGCATCGCACCCACCTTGGCTGGCCTGGCGCCAGTGGGTGTCATAGCATGGTCATCCTGCTGTTCAGCCATTCGGTCAATTTGCATATTATGCTTTTATTATAATAATTAGGTTATACCAGTGGTCAGCAAACTGCCGCTCGCAAGCCACATGCAGCTCTTTGGCCCCTTGAGTGTGGCTCTTCCACAAAATACCAGGTGTGGGCGCGCATGTACAGTGCGATTGAAACTTCGTATCCCATGTGCAGAAGTCGGTATTTTGTGGAAAAACCACACTCAAGGGGCCAAAGAGCCGCATGTGGCGCACGATCCACAGTTTGCTGAGCTGCAGTTTGACGACCACTGGGTTAGACCATTAGTAGGAAGTAAAATTGAATAAATAAAATATAAATAAACTGAAACCTATTAACAATTAAAATTTTTTTAGAAATCAGATTAGACATTACTAGATTTAACATTCTATTTTATTTTAGTGAAAACTGAAGTAATGTAAGGAAAACGCAGACTTACATATAAAAAGAATCACAAAACTATAAGTTAAAGATCTGTAATAGATAAGATAAAAAAAATTTTCACCCTCACTGATTTGGCTCAGTGGATAGAGCATCGTACTGCAGACCAAATGATCCTGGGTTTGATTCCAGTCAAGGGCATGTACCTGGGTTGCAGGCTCCTCCCCAGCCTGGACCCTGTTGGGGCTTGTGCAGGAGGCAACCAATCGATGTGCTGCTCTCACATCGATGTTTCTCTCTGTCTTTCCCTCTCTCTTCTACTCTCCCTAAAAATCAATGGAAAAATATCCTCAGATAAGGACTGACCAAAATAAAATAAATAAATAAATAAATATTTCAATGATTTTATCCTCTATATAGAAACCTAAACACTGGATTGCTCTATATATTTTATTCCACTTTTTCAGACACAGAAACACATTTTAAGAAAAGATACATGCACCAAAGCCTAAAACTATTTTTCTCACATTTCTATTATGTCAGGTATTTAAACTTATAAAATGTAGTGGTTGAGGCAAGTTCTGTACATAAACACTGTCTAAAGAATATGGTATTTAAAAGCATCTAAATAAATTCTAGTGTATATATCTGATTATTTAAAAAGCAAAATATTTTCAAGCAATGATACTTTCATTTACTTTAAACTCAATCATATTTTATCTTATTAGTAATTGCTCATTTGAAGATATTATTGGCAAGTGCACACATATTTTAATTAAACAACTGAGATATTTGACAATTCAGTATTTTAATACTCTCTTAACAGTCACAGTTATTCTACTCCTAACAGACTCTGCATTTCCAACCAGAATTTTCTTTCCATTGTTTCTCATTATAGTAATGGTACCATATACATTGTCCATGAGCTTCCAGCTAGAAATCCCCACTGAAGAAAATATGTGAGGAATAAATGAGTTTTTTTAAACAGCAAGATAATTCTATTTAAATTAAGGTTAGCCTTATTTTTAAGTTGTTGACAGTTTCACCTGGACTTAACTGCTATTTTTTATAAACAAAAGAAACACTGCTTTTTATTCTTACTCCAGGTTTAACTTACTGAAATCTATTAAACCCACCCACCTTTGCTCTGTACTTCTCCCTCCCCTCACTTGCCTCCAGCTCCCTCATCTGCAACCAACAACAACCAAATTAAAATAATAGCGAGTGTGTAAAGGGAAGCATTCTACTTATGTTGATAATTACATATTTGAAAGGAATTCTGTTCCGCAGAGGGAGGAATGGGGGGCAGAGAGTTGAACAATGGAATACAATGATAATGTTCAGTTTTCATCATCTCAAGTTAGGATGATATCATGGTGTGTTGTCATTTTTTTCAGAGAATAGTATTATGAATTACTAGATAAGAATCTACCTGGCTAAACTAGGAAGATGAGGTCAAACAGTTTTAATAATTTTTTGATTATTTATTACATAATTTACCATTGTTACTGGAATTAAATTAGAATAAAAGTGTCTTTAAGAGTCAGTAAATGAGTGTTTCATCTTTAATAAAAATTATAGTCACCTTTAGTTTGCACTGTAATTGCTTCATTTCCAAATCCATGCTCCTTGAAGGACCAAGTGATGTAACTTGTATCCGAGGAATTGTTACTTGGGAAACTTCTCCCAAACTTGTGATTTCAGATGAGGACTCCAATTTCTTTAATAAGTCTTCTTTTTCTTTCCGGAGATCAGCCAAATCCAAATTTAGCTTCTTTTTTAAAAAAAAGAAAATAAAAGTAAATGTATTATAAAAGTAATTACATTTGATATAACACTTATCAGCATAAAATTCTATAAGCAGAAAAATGCTAAGGAAAAGAAATAAAATTAATTATAAAATAGCTTTTATAAAAATTATAACCTCTATGAGTTTTTTTCTTAAGGTTGTAGGGCTTGTAAAGGTTAAAACAAAAATGGACCAGCTGTACTCAATAGCTTTTGGCTGGCTGGTCTTCACTCATGATGTGCTATTTCTATGCCTTCACATATACATGGGTGAGCCAGAGATTCACATATGTGATAACCTTGACTTCAGGGCTGATGTACTTAACTGGTAAAAGCCAAGCTGGAGCAGGACGAGATAACAGATGTTAGCTGTTTATTCCATTGGGTAGGTCTTACCATTCTATATAGCAGCCAAAATGCTTCTCATTTAGCAACATAAATGTTAAGTCCAATTAGCAGAAGAGGCTTATTAGAGATTTAGATAAAACAAATAGCATATAAACAAATTTGCTCACTCTTATGAACTTGATTGATAGTTGACAAGTCCTTTTTGTAATGTTGAGGTAGACTGCACTAAACTCCTTACATCTGAATTTTTAATTACATAAACATTTTACTAAATGACATACTGGCAATGTTTTTATGAAACCGTGTAGAAGAAACTGTCTTAATGTTATCCCTGCTCACACCGATCTGTAGTCAGCAGAATGCCACCAAGCTGTAAAGGCATAGCAACCCAGAGCTCCTGAAGAGGATAACTGCACTACTATTTTATTATTCCAAAGAAGCTTGTAATACGGTAGTTCAGCATAAGGAACAATTAGACAAAATGGTACTGAAACCTCTCAGAGGGGGGAAATCTGTCTTTGTTAAGAATTCTAATTAGAAACAGAAAAGATGTAGCTAACGTGCAGAGTAATATAAGACTTAATAAAAAGTATTAACACTATATTTAAAAACAACTTCTAGAAACTATACAAATAAATCTATAATTGCTTGTTTATCTATGTATGCATGTGTATACTGTTAAATATGAGTCTATCAGATCATTGATTTAAAACTAGGGCTTGATATATTTGATATTATATTAGGTTTTCATGAAAAAAAGTATGCTTGCTAAAAAAACAATTTCTTTGGTTATATTTTAACTTATGATCTAAAAGTATGATTCTATGGAATCTCAGGAAAGATTCATTCATGAGTTTTCCCAAAGGTACCTAATAATTAATATCTTAATGCAAACTCATAATTTCCCTAAAACTGAAAATCTTATTGGTTACCATCCAAGCTTGTATCTATCTCCCTCCCTATTTATTGATTTTCTATGTCCAATCAATTGTCAGGTTCTACAAGTTATGTAATGTTTCTCATATTCATTCCCTGCTGCCGCTTTTTTTAAAAAAATATATTTTTATTTATTTTTTACAGAGAGGAAGGGAGAGAGATAGAGAGTCAGAAACATCGATGAGAGAGAAACATTGACCAGCTGCCTCCTGCACACCTCCCACTGGGGATGTGCCCGCAACCAAGGTACATGCCCTTGACCAGAATCGAACCTGGGACCTTTCAGTCCGCAGGCCAACGCTCTCTCCACTGAGCCAAACCGGTCTTGGCCCTGTTGCCACTTTTTAATGAAGGCTCTCCACTGGGAGTACTGTAATAACACTCCTCCCTGCAACTTATTTCCTAAAACATCACTGACCTGTATTCCTTTATTCAAAAACCCTTCAAGGTTCTGCACCTATGTAGAATAAAGCTGGGATGTTTGTGGTTATACTAGGTTCTCTAAGATTTACCTTCAGTTCATGTTTCAGTCAGACAGCACCTGCAGTCAAACTTGCCTGCCATTCCCCAAACATGTCTGCCATTTCTCCATCAAGGACTCTACACCTGCAGTTTCCTTCTGCTGAATTCACTCTCATGCTTAAAGAGCAACTTATTATTTCCTCCTTTATGAAAATCCCGTATACTTTATTCTTTTTCCTCAACAAAGCAGCTCCCCCATTTTCTTAGCTGCCAAAGCAATGTGCCTGTTTCTTAACCTGGAGCCCCCAGTAAATCTATGCGAGAGGACTGTGACTTTGTTCACCTGTGTATTCCCTATAGTATCTACAAACAATGCTTTCTTTATAGTAAGAACCAAGGGGATGATGGCTGTTTGCAGCTGGTCACACACCCTTCAGGGCAAACATATAGACAGGAACAGACATATAGATCAATGGAATAGAATAGAGAGCCCAGAAATCAGCCCAAACCAATATGCTCAATTAATATTTGACAAAGGAGGCAAGAAAATACAATGGAGCCAGGATAGTCTCTTCAATAAATGGTGTTGGGAAAATTGGACAGATATATGCAAGAAAATGAAACTAGACCACGAACTTACACCATACACAAAAATAAACTCAAAATGGATAAAGGACTTAAATGTACGACAGGAAACCATAAAAATTCTAGAAGAATCCAAAGGCAACAAAATCTCAGACATATGCCGAAGCAATTTCTTCACTGATACAGCTCCTAGGGCACTTGAAACTAAAGAGAAAATGAACAAATGGGACTACATCAAAATAAAAAGCTTCTGCAGAGCAAAAGAAACCATCTACAAAACAAGAGAGCCCACTGCATGGGAAAACATATTTGCCAATGTCATATCTGATAAGGGCCTAATCTCCAAAATTTATAGAGAACTCATACAACTTAACAAAAGGAAGATAAACAATCCAATCAAAAAATGGACAAAGGACCTAAATAGACACCTTTCAAACGAGGACATTCAGAAAGCCAAGAGACATATGAAAACATGCTCAAAGTCACTAATCATCCAAGAGATTCAAATCAAAACAACAATGAGGTACCATCTCACACCTGTCAGAATGGCTATCATCAACAAATCAACAAACAACAAGTGCTGGAGAGGATGTGGAGAAAAAGGAACACTTGTGCACTGCTGGTGGGAATGCAGACTGGTGCAGCCACTATGGAAGACAGCATGGAGTTTCCTCAAAAAACTACAAATGGAACTCCCATTTGACCCTGTGATCCCACTTCTAGGAATATATCCCAGGAAACCAGAAACACCAATCAGAAAGGATATATGCACCCATATGTTCATAGCAGCACAATTCACCATAGCTAAGATCTGGAAACAGCCTAAGTGCCCATCAGTAGATGAATGGATTAGAAAACTGTGGTACATCTACACGATGGAATACTACGCTGCTGTAAAAAAGAAGGAACTCCTACCATTTGCAATGGCATGGATGGAACTGGAGAGCATTATGCTAAGTGAAATAAGGCAGTCAATGAAGGAAAAATACCACATGATCTCACTCATTCATGGATAATAGAGACCATTATAAACTTTTGAACAGTAATAGATACAGAGGCAGAGCTCCCTCGAACAGATTGTCAAAATGCGGCGGGAAGGCTGGGGAAAGTTGGGGGGCAGGAGGGAGGGGTTAAGAGATCAACAGAAGGACTTGTATGCATGCATATATGCATAACCAATGGACATTGGACGCTGGGGGGTGGGGGAGGCCAGGGGATAGTCAAGGGCGGGGGGGGGGGGGAAGACACATATGTAATACCCTTTGTAATACTTTAAGCAATAAAAAACAAAAAAACAAAAAACAAAAATTCAAGTCTTCTTATTTGTAGCACAGATGGTGCTGAAAAGACAAAAATTAATTTCAGTTGGTATTTATAATTCATTAGTTTATCACTATATAAATTAAAATACACTTTTATTAGCCATGACATATCATTAGCTTTTACTTAAGTAGCGTGCATTGGAACACTTATCAATCCTGGAAGTAAATGCTCTGCATCTAAACTGGACTTTTGAGATTTTAATTTGGTGAGACATAATTCATGGCTACAATTCTAGGTGGGTCTCAGGCAACTCAGGAAACTAAACTTTGATGAGGCTCTTTACTTCCTATGAACAGTCCCGGCAGCTTCTTTCATTTGTCAAATGTGTATGCCATTCGATTTCTGTCTATTCCTTCCACAGTGGCAGATCCAGACACTGTAAATGTATCCTTCATTGAGGAGAAACCAAGCCAATAAATGTTTTCTCTAAAAGATACATATATGTAGATTTTAATTTTAATTTAACAATATAAAAATTAAGAAATACTGAAATTTGGAGACAATAAACCCAATAACTTGGAATATATTAAAATGTAAATCATGTTTTGCTTAAACAATATTTAAAATCTGCACCATTTAAAATATATTTCTAATATTAGTTATTTATGTCTTGAAATAAGAACTCTTGTCAAAATAGAGAAAACAGGTCATCAATCTGGAACCTTTTGATTATCCCTTAGAATTTTGGACAGATAATTATGGCTCTGTTACTTCTCTTAGTCTAAGCATTCTATTTCTTATTTGAGAAACACTATAGATGAGACAAGAAGTACAAATAAAACCTTCTTTGCTTACCAATACTCTTGGTTTGGCATGTGAGACTACTTCTGTGGCAATTCTGTTAGAAAGATATTTGCTGTAAAATCTACCAATAAATTGAGATTACTAGTAGTCATTTTTAAAATCAGGAGCATGTTTCTTATTTCTACATTATTGCATTTCTACCTACCATCAAAGATTTAAAAATAAATATTTGTCATATTATATTAAAACCATAAATGATAAGAAAACACAAGGAAGACTTATCATCTCTGAGGTCTACTCTGGGGTCTACTGCTTACCAGCTGAGGACTTTTTGTCCTCATGGAAAACAGAGATGCTGCTGCTTACCTAGCAAAGGTAATTTTGAGGGCAGAGTTTTCTTAAATATCAATGATAGCACTGGGTAAATTTTAAGTACACAGCATTATTATTAGCATTATTATCTTGTGGTAAATGCAACCATGTAGCATGAGGAATGTTTTAAAGGCCAAGGACCTGGATTAACAAAAAGCTTTCTTATATATGTACTAGTAGCCCTAAGCACGAATCCATGCGCCAGTAGCTCTCTGCCCACTGCCCTGAGCTCCTGTAGCCCTCCCCACTGCCCCGCCCTCCTATAGCTCCCCCCACCTTCCCCTCATACCTTGTTGCCCTGCCCTCTCCTGAAGCTCTCTGCTTCCCGCTTGCTGCTTGCTTGCTGCCCTGCCCAGTCACGTACCTCTCTGCTGCCCGCTTGTAGCCCGTTGGTCGCTGCCGCCCTCATAGCTTGCTGCCCTGCCCACTCCTGTAGCTCTCCACAGCCTGCTTGTACCTCGCTGGCCCACCCTCCTGCGGATCCGTGATCTGGTCACGACACACTTGGTCTTCATGTCTCAGAGCGTAATGGCTAATTAGCATATTCCTCTCTTATTATATAGGATGATAATCCTATCATTTCTCATGGTAGAAATCTTACTTTGTCTTAAGTTACGAGTTATTTGTTTGATCTTTATTTAAGATCACTACCGGACTACAAGTTTATTGAAGGCAAATGTGTGTTACTCTATATCTCTGTAGTACAATCCCTCCATAATCTTTTAAGTCTATTCCAATTTAAAAGTTGACTTCAATAAGTACTGAGATTTGTATTGATTTACATGTATTCAATATTCTAACCAAAGGTTATAAAATAGAGCTTAACACTATAAAAGTTTAAAGCTAGACATTAGTTATTATTTATTTAAATATAACATTGAAGAAGCATTAATCTCTGAACAGGAAAGAACTCTCTAAGCAACTGTAAGAAACAAGTACATGTTGGAGAATCCATTCTTCAGTAATGGGCAAAGCAAAAGATTCCTTCTGTAATAGGGCAAAGATGGTTGACAGAATTCTCAAATGATCCCCAATAATCTATGCTCTTGTACAATTTTCTCCCCTCGTATGTGGGTGGGACCCATGGATATGATGGGCTATCGCTCCAATGATTACATTATTTGAATTATGTCATATACAAAAAGAATTCTGTAGATGTAAATTATGGCCCTTAACATGACTTTAATTTCCTCAAAAGCAATATTATCCTGGCTGGTCCTAACCTAATCAGGTGAGCCCTGTAAAA
This sequence comes from Myotis daubentonii, assembly GCF_963259705.1. Lineage (NCBI taxonomy): Eukaryota > Metazoa > Chordata > Mammalia > Chiroptera > Vespertilionidae > Myotis > Myotis daubentonii. The sequence continues at coordinate 22,843,914 of NC_081850.1, forward strand.
GAAGGCCAGGGGCCCTCCCTGGTCAGAGAGATTCTCCTATTGATCTTGAAGAAGTAACTTGGCAATGTTGTAGGGGACTATAAGTCAAGGATCTAAGGGAGGCCGAGAGCTAATAATGATCCTTAACCAGCAGCAATCAAGAAAACAGGGGCCATCCTGCCGGGTGGCTTAGTTGGTTGAAGCATCATCCAGTGCACTAAAAGGTGAGGATTTAAAAAAAAAAAAATTGGGACCTCAGTCTTGCAACCACAGGAACTGAATTTTTCCAACAAACACTTGAGCTTGGAAGAAAAGCCTGAGCTCCAGGAAGGAAAGCAGTCTGGCTGGCACTCTGATTGCATCCTTGCAATACTCTAAGCAAGGGACCCACTAAGCTGTGCCAGATTCCTGACCCTCAGAAACTGTGAGGTAACGAGTGTGTATGTTATTTCTAAGATGATAAATTTGTGGTAATTTGTTATGCATAGAAAACAAGTGAATCCCAATTTTTTTTTAAAAAAAAATCAACCATTTTCTTGAACCTATTCCCTGTTCCCTTTTGTCACCCTGCCCCACCTTGAGCAAGTATTCTAAACTCCATAGTATATTGTATATATAATATCCTCACTCTGATTTAGTTTTCTATTCCTTATCCATAATTTTGTGTTAATTTTATTTCTTCAATTGCTTTTTTAAAAAATATATTTTTATTGATTTCATAGAGGAAGGGAGAGGGAGAGAAAGAGAGAAACATCAATGATGAGAGAGAATCACTCATCAGCTGCCTCCTGCACGCCCCACACTGGGGATTGAGCCCTGTCCAGGAATGGAACCTGGTCATTAAAACCTCCTAGTTCAGCCCTAACCGGTTTGGCTCAGTGGATAGAGCATCAGCCTGTGGACTCAAGGGTCCCAGGTTTGCTTCCTGTCAAGGGCATGTATCTTGGTTGTGTGCACATGCCCAGTGGGGGGTGTACAGGAGGCAGCTAATCGATGTTTCTCTCTCATCGATGTTTCTAGCTCTCTATCCCTCTCCCTTCCTCTCTGTAAAAAATCAATAAAATATATTTAAAACAACAACAACAAAAAAACCCCAAACCTCCTGGTTCATAGGTCAATACTCAATCACTGATCCATACTGGCTGGGATTCTTCAATTGCTTTTTAAAAATTGTTCCATTTTCTATGCTAGAAATAAATTGCCTCTATGAGATCTGCACTTTGTAGTTTAATTGCCAAGCAAAACTCCTATAGCCAGAAGCTTCCTTTTGCTGCTTTCAACTGTAATTATGGAATCCCATGAACAAGGTAGATAAGTGAACCTCCCTTGACATCTCTCCCTTTTTCTCTTGTGTGGGAGTTCATTCATAATTTTTTTTTTCTGGACCCCAACTTAACATTTTCTGGAAGATTTTGATATAGAATATCTAGATTCAGAAACTGGCTCAATATCTATCATTCATTCTTTTTTTTATTTTCCACCCACTTCCTTTATTTTTTATTGTTGACAGTATTACAGATGTCTCCTATTTCTCCCCCCTATAACCCCTTCAACCAGCCTTATCAATTCATTCTTTTTATACATACCATGTAGTAGGAACGGTACTAACTCTATGCTTTCAATGGTAAACACTAAAGTTATTCTTACCTTTAGGTAGCTACCAGTCTATAACCTAGAAATATATAAAGAAATAAAACAGAGACTAAGGGAACTGCTGCTGCCTTTAACATTTGTCTGGTAAGTGCTTATTATAGCCAGTTTCCTTCCATGCATCCCTCTTGATTTCTTTTGTCAAATGTCTCCTCGATGCATGCTAGATAGAACATTAAAGACCACAGCTACAGCAACCACTCCTATGCTTTCCAAAGGGAAAGGATCACCAGCGAACTGAGGGCAGTCCTGAGGAGATCAAGGATCTCTTCTCCAGGCTTGGTAAACATTTTAATGTTCAAGAATGAATTATCAGAAAAAATCAAACAAGGCCCATGAAAAAAACATTTCCTTCTACAGTGCAAGTGAAAAGAAGTAAAAGAAATAAAAGGCTTTTGTGAAAAGTAAAGGGCTTAAAAAATTAAAAATTGTTCCATTTTCCTAATCACACTGCACAGTGTGATTTTAGATACTCTCAGATCTTGACGTCTCCAAAGAAGAAAATACTCAATATCTGCCTATTCAAGGACATGCTACTAGTAGTGACACATGTAATGAAAATGCTTTTTGAGTATTCAACTAGTTTAGGAGCAGTGTTCCAAGGGAAAGGAATAGGATGTGGTATAGCTCTTCACTTCTAATAAGAGGCAGGTTCTGACCTAACATTTTTCTGAACAGTCGCCACACTATAGCTTTGAAAGACACTGTTCTTCTCCCCATGTTTTCTTACCACTGGATTAGAAACAATGTAATGAGCCATTTAAAAATTTGGAAAGCATTTTAGTTAGGACAGTGGGGTCTGAAAAGTAGACACATGGAAATTCTAAAAAATCCATCTAAGTGTGAGGTTGAATGTCAGGGTCACAGGAGCTGGGCTTCTGGGAAGTCTACAGAGGAAATCGTTAGTGGCAGAAGGGTTATTTCTAGTCCAAACTGGGGCAAAAGTTAGATGTCAAATGTTAAAAAAGGTCAATAAGTAACCAGAGTAAAAAATGAGGGTCAGTTCCCATCTATAAGAATGTTGGAGTCGGTTATTTTTCTTTTCTCTTTTGAAACCCAAAGGCCTTGACAGTCAAAGTAGGGAAAACAATCATTAATTGGATATAATGTTTCCAATTTTTTACCAAAATCTTTAATCTTGAATTCTGCATATGACTGAGAATATTAAATGAAGGCATTTCATGGTAAATAAATAAATAAATTCATTTATATCTCACAATAAGATTATTCTGGATCATACTTGAGTATAAGCAGCAATTTTATTTTCTTTTTAATTTCATAGAGGAAGGAAGAGGACAAGAAAGATAGAAACACCAATGATGAAAGAGAATCACTGATCGGCTGCCTCCTGCACACCCCCTACTGGGGATCAACCTGGGACACCCTTCAGTCCACAGGCCAATGCTCTATCTATTGAGCCAAATCAGCTACGGCTAGAAGCAGCAATTTAAAAATCTTATTATTGTGGTTTTAAAAATTTGTAATATAATTTTGTTACCAGAATCAAAGCAAAAGAGACTGAGAGAAAATTGTGGTTGAACAATATCTATTTAAATCCTATGGGCAAGAATCGCCTAGAAAGTCACCATAATCTTAATGATCTTTCTCCCTCTGTGAATAGAATCAATATTCTTTCATTGGGAAATTATTCTTTTTAAAGGAACAAAACTAAAAGAAATAGAATTCTGTGCATTGTACATATATAAGACTAAAAGCATACTCAATTAAAACATTATATGAGATACAAAAGAAAATTACATGGGTTTCTAGGTTGCTAGGAGAATATTTTCCATACAAGTACTTATCTACAAAAATAAATGGCTCAGATTGATAACTCTTTCAAATTAGTAACAAGTGTTTTATACTTAAAACATGAGTTTTCCTTTGTTATGATACTTGAGATCTTCCAGAAAAGAAATTAAAATTTTAAACCACCAACCAAAAAGATGAAAAAGAACAAAGATCTTAGGCAGAGATGAGGTTATTTATATAACAAAATTTCTTATGAAAAATATACTGAGTTACTACATCACCCATTTATAAACCATTTTCTGACAAATGCAGTTATTAAAAGCCTACAAGATGTTTCACAAAATGTCAAGCAAATGAAGGTAAGATAGAGGACTTTTTACCAATGCTTTTGCTAGTAGTTAGACTTCAGTAGCCTTTAGAGACCATTAAGTACCCTTTGGCTAATTGGCCATTGGTAGATTAATCCTCTTTTTATTCTAGCAGCACTATTTTAACACCCTTTACACTCTGTCAGTATAGTGTCTGAATGACAAAATAATATTGCGCATGAATAATAAGCAGAAAAGTTAAATTAACATTTCATGTTTCATATGCCATACCTATGTGTCAGAAGAACTTTCTTTATAAGTCACTGACATTCAACTTTTTAAAACAATCTCATGTTGACATCTTATTGAGGTGAATCTCCTAATTACTGCTAATTGCCTATCAAGAAAAAAAACCTCTATTCATGAAGTGCAGTTGTCTAGTACAGATGAACCCAGCTCCAATGTGCACATTAAAGACAAAGCTTGACACTTATCGTGCTACTTTGTTATAAGGTCATACTAAATATGGTTAGCAATTAACAAAGCAGTTTTTTTATGGTACTGAAGATGCCAATCTGTCTTGATGTGTTCAAATTAGATTCTGTCAGAGAAATATGGGATATCTGCATTGGATAAGAGAGAGAAGTGCTACTCTCAGTAACATTTACAAGAAGTAAAATTAATTCAATGCCCCTATACTTTGTCATGTAAGTTCTAGGTAATGCCCTATTAAATAATTATTTTGTCAATATGTTTGAATATGATTTCTCAAAGTGAAAATCACTGTTATTTCAAGGATCAAATTATTTTTTAAAGTTTACTAATACTTTAAATTCTCAAAACAACCCAGATACTGAAAACATTTAAGATGTATTTTTTAATTTGTTTTAATAGTTTTGACATTATAGGCCAGGGGTCCTCAAACTTTTTAAACAGGGGGCCAGTTCACTGTCCCTCAGACCGTTGGAGGGCCGGACTATAATTTAAAAAAAAACTATGAACAAATACCTATGCACACTGCACATATCTTATTTTGAAGTAAAAAAACAAAACGGGAACAAATACAATATTTGTATTTGCATGTGGCCCGCGGGCCGTAGTTTGAGGACCCCTGTTATAGGCATTTATAATAAGTATTAATCTGTGATACTAGCAATATAGTGTGCTTCTAAATAATCTGAATAACTAAATTAATGAATATTAACTGAACTGAAATTAAACCACATCACTTAAACTTCTATCCACACAACTATGGGAAAAGGATCAGTAAACATATATGCGAAGTTTGAAAAATTAACTAATACAACTGTCTTTCAAGTATTCATGAAAAAACATGATATATTCATAGCAACAAGAGCTGAGTTGCAGGTTTGTAATTTCAAATTCTCTATTTTAGCTAACGAAAATAAAAGTCTCTGTGAAATTTAGATACCAAATATATATATAGATACAGACATTCGGAACCAAAAGTATATTCAGAATAATTCATCATCATTACTAGCATAAGACTTCTCAATGTTATATGGTAATAGTATCAGTTCAATTTTTTCCCTCTTAGACATTTGATCTACATACGGCATTCTTCTTAATGACTATCAAGTTGCAACGCCTTCCCATTCTGAGTCCCTTCATAAATAGGAATGAAAGAGGACAGCAGTGACATCTGATGTCTCAAAGGATAAACTGAGCAATGTCTTTTTAAAGCCCTCTTTTTCACTCTCCTTCCCCTACTTTATATAAACTCAGCTAATCATATAGAAATATCTACTACTCATACGTATTGTATACACATATCCTTTTTAATTCTATTCTCCCCAATCCCTTTGTCAATATTTTTCTCAGTAACTTTAGTTTTGTGGGAGCAAAAAGAAAACTTCCACCCCAATTAAAATACTCAAACAATGAAGATAAAAGAAGAATAAATACATAAATAAAATAAGTAAGTAAGTAAACTCACCAAATCATCAAAAAATATTACTTGGTGTTTCAGTGTGATGTTAATTCTGTATCTAAGTAAAAAACAGCCATAATATTTCAAGTGAAGTTATAGAGAATGATTGAGTTATCAGGAACAAAGACTATCAAACTATAGAATATCTGCAGAAGTCTCAGGAAGTCTGTCTCATCCTCCTCTAATTAAACTTGGTTTTCCTAAGCAACAGATTTCAATACTTTTATTTGATTGTTTTTCCATCCCCCTGGGATGATACTGCTTCTTATTGTACTGTATTTTATTGCACAAAAAGGTCTTTATGGACTGGCCTGAGGAAACTAATGCTCACATACAGTATTATTACTAAATGGAAGTGCGAGTCTACACAATTAAAAATTGGTCATAATTAATTCTATATACTTAATTCGTATATAGACTTCAAAAGATATTGATATTCTTTAAAATAATTTTTGACTTCTAAAACTTTATGTGAGACCATGATATATTTCTGTAATTCATATTTTATAAGATAAAGCATTTTCAATAAATATGCCTCTAAAGAGCATGTATGTGAACATTAAATTTATTTAAATTATACTGGAATCAATTCATAAGGATAATGTAATATCATGCTAATATAAAATATTCAACTTTTGAGATAATAAACCCAAAGGCTTAGGATTGTAATTTCTAGCTCCAACTTTATACCAGTATATTAAAAGTAGTAAAATGACATACATTGATAAGCATGCTCTAAATATAAATAGCATGTTAATATTTATAAATTGAAATATTTTACTGATAGGGTCAATAGTTAACTGTCTTTCCTCAGATGTAATACATCTAAGCTCTGCAAACAAATTACTTGGATGAAACCCAGTTGGGGGATTTTAAAAATCCTACAACTCATTACAAATTTAACAGCGGCATTACTAAATCTTCATATGATTTTGATTAAATTTATAAATATACCCTACTAAAATTCTCAAGGGAAACAACTCAATAATATTTGTCTCTATTTCCTGTGTTCATTTCAAGAGAATAAAAAATGAAAATTTCTTTAAAAGAATAGTTTTTTCAGTGTTTGAATCTGATAAAATAAGTTTTTGATATCACTTTAAAAATGGGATTCTTGTCATTAACAACTAAAGTATGTGAAAATTACTAAAAAAATTACCTTTCATGGCATAGAGTAAAAAATTCTTTTAAAAAATAAGAGATTTATAAGATATTTTTCATGTTTCATTTTTTAAAGTTCCTTTTATAACACAAAAATTTCACATAGGAACTTCTTCCATTGTCCCTCACTTCATTTTCTATTTTTAATTAATATCTTCTGTTTATCACATTCTTTCAAGGTTTGACATAACAGAGTAGCCACTCAGTAAACTATCTGAATCTCAGTTAGTTGTACTATGTGATTCATATAGATCTTTAGGAAAAAAGTACTAGAGTTCTTTTTATTTTTATTAATGGAACTTGTTTCTCTGCTTTTCTCCTGTATCAGAGATTCTCAAAGAATACATACTGCCTAGATATGTATTTTGGAAATAAGTGGGGCACTTCTGAGTACCACAATGATTGACACTGAAATGGATGAGAGCCAGGAACACTAGACGTACTGCATGTGTAGCACAGAAACTGCCCTGTATCCTGCATGACTTCTAAATTTCCTGCCAATTATTCATGTAGATGAAAATATGTATATATAAATTAAGGGAAGACTAAAAATGAGAAAGATAAATCCCTTTCTTCTCTGGTGTCTAGGCTATAAGGCACCAGATAATTATGGCTCTGTTATCACATGGCCAGTATCCACAACCATGGAGAAAGCTAGTCTGAGAGGAAGATATGTGAGATAAAGAGAAACATCAAAGATATTAGAATGTCTGGTTCTGGTTATCACTACTCTTCCCAAGTCTATTCCTTTCAGTTCATCATTTGACTTTTGTAAGCTTTCTTTTTCTTATGTTAGTTTGAGTTCAGTTTCTATTACTTGCTATCAAGAGAGGTCTGCTAATAAAGCGTTCTGAGATAAGTCCAATAATCTTTTCTCAGTCATTTTCTTTTCGATTCCTCTATGGCATCTGAAACTGTTGACCAACTATTCTCTTTTTCTTTCTTTCTTTTTTAAATATATTTTATTGATTTTTTTTTACAGAGAGGAAGGAAGAGGGATAAGAGAGTTAGAAACATCGATGAGAGAGAAACATCGGTCAGCTGCCTCCTGCACAGCTCCCACTGGGGATGAGCCCACAATCAAGGTACATGCCCTTGACCGGAATCGAACCTGGGACCCTTCAGTCCACAGGCTGATGCTCTATCCACTGAGCCAAACCAGTTAGGGCTATTCTCTTTTTCTTGTTAAAAATGTTCCCTTCCTGTTCCTGTATTACAGCCTTTTCCTACCTTCTCCTTCTCTGACTCCTCTTCTACCCATATATCAGATACTCCCCACCCCAAACTTAACTTGCTGCAAAGATTTGCTCCACCTCCAGCATTCTTTCTCTGGAATAATTACATCAATAGGTTTCTTTCTTCATTTTTTGGGGGGGAGGGAAATATTTCAAATATGTAATAGATATATAAAGGAAAATATAATGAATGCCTATAAATCAACCACTCAGCAAAGACAATGAATTACCAAATACATTTGAAGGCCATGTATCTTTCTCATCTGACTCACCAGAAATAATCATTATCCTGAATACCTTTGATGTTTATACTTCCTTTACGTTTCTTTACTCAAAATACATATTTGCAAAAAGCATATAGCAATTTTAAGACATTCCTTTTTTTCACATCTCTAAATTTTATACTCAAATGTCCTACTGTTCATTTGATACCTTCACTTCCGTGACAAATTACCACTTGGTGACAATGATAAGTTTTCATTTATTTCAGCCCCTAGGTATTTACATTTTGGGGCAAGTTCTAATGTTCATTTATAAGGATATTTGCTATGTTTTATCCAACTTTCTTGGTATGCTTTCATATGAGTTTCCCCCACACAATATTTAGTATATTATATTTTCACAAATATACTGTATCATCTACTTTCCAGTTGCTTTCATTAGAATCCTGGTAGATTTAATTGCTCTAGGGTAGGGCATTGGGCATACTTTTTTTTTAAAGCAAGTGAGGTAGCATGCATTTAGGGTTGAGAACCACAACTCTACCAGATTACTGACTATTCTCAACAAACTGCATCTCAACTTTTGCCTTTTAAAGTTTTCCATCTTTTAATGGCTTTGTTCCACACATACAACTTTCAAAATCAACCAAATTTTAAGTGTAAGGCCAAATGATATTTTTACTAAATAATGACAGCAATAAATGACTGTATATTCCATCTACTACATGTACATATATCATAACACACATAGATGCATGCGCACCTCCACACACACTCACACACTCCAACCATGCTACATATATCACGATTTATTTATATTGTGATACTCATGTCCAACTCCCCTATTTATACCTTTTATAAGACAAGGACCATGTTTAATTTGTAGTTACACATCCCATTATTACAGTGCTTTACATATGTTAGATGCATTAAACTGAATTGTAGCAAACCACATATATCTATCAATGTGCAAACCAAACTCTACAATATATGCATATCTACACTAATAAAAGAGAAAAATGGTAATTGGCGTACGACAATACCCTTTTCATTGGCTAATCAGGGCTATATGCAAATTAACTGCCAACTATGATTGGCAGTTAACTGCCAACAAGATGGCGGTTAATTTGCATATGTAGGCACAATGCAGGGAGGCGAAAGGGAAAGCAGGAAGAAGCCCCCTGCCACTGACAGTGATCGGAAACCCAGGGGGGAGCTAAGAGCTGGGGGGCAGGGCAAAGGCGGCCCCAGGGCCGCCTTTGCCCTGCCCCCCAGCTATGATCAGAGAATCAGGTGCCTTTTCCGCCCTGGCCAGTGATAGCAGGAAGTAGGGGTGGAGCCAGCGATGGGAGCTGGGCACGGTCGAAGCTGGCAGTCCTGGGGGCTAGGGGTCCCTTGCCTGGGCCTAAAGCGGAGCCCACGATCGCGGGGCCGCTGCAGCTGCGGGTCCCCACTGCCCAAGCCGGACGCCTCAGCCAGAGGTGTTAGGCCTGGGCAGGGGCGGAGCCTGCAACCGCGGGGAGCTGGGGGTCCCCTGCCCAGGCCTGACACCTCTGCCAGAGGCCTCAGGCCTGGTCAAGGGGCCGATCCGGTGATTGGTGATCAGAGGGTGATGAGGGTCAACTCCTCTGGCCGAGGCATCAGGCCTGGGTGAGGGGCAGAGCCGGGGATTGGGGGGATATGATGGTCCCCATGCCCAGGCCTGAAGCCTGGGTCAGAGGCGTCAGGCTGGGGCGGGGGGTGGAGCAAGCGATCAGAGGGAGATGGGGGTCCCCTGCCCAGGCATGATTCCTGGGCCAGAGGCCTCAGGCCTGGGTGGGGGCCAGAGCCAGTGATCGGGGGGAGATTGGGGTCCCCTGTCCAGGCCTGACACCTCTGTCAGAGGCGTCAGGCCTGGGCAAGGGGCCGATCCTGCGATTGGAGGGTGATGGAGGTCAACGCCTGAGGGCTCCCAGTATGTGAGAGGGGGCAGGCTGGGCTGAGGGACACTCCCCCCACACACACACCCAGTGCACGAATTTCGTGCACCGGGCCCCTAGTTTAAATATAATAATCCCACAGTGAGAAAAATGTTATAATTTGTCATTTCTAGGCATGTTGCTTTTTTTGTTTGTTATTGATTTTTTACAGAGAGGAAGGGAGAGGGATAGAGAGCTAGAAACATCAATGAGAGAGAAACATCGATCAACTGCCTCCTGCACAACCCCACTGGGCATGTGCCCACAACCAAGGTACATGCCCTTGATCGGAATCAAACCTGGGACCCTTGAGTCCTCAGGCCGATGCTCTATCCACTGAGCCAAACCAGTTAGGGCTACTCATGTTGCTTTTTAATGAGACATACATACCTGAAAGTATATTGATGCAAAGAATGAAAACACTACTAAGAATATATTACATAGGAATATAGGAAAACGCTACTGTGCAATATATTATAACACTGTTCATTATAAACAGTTGTTCAGGTTACACTTTCTTAATATTCTCTGTGATAAGATTGCAAGTGCATCTGAAAACAGAATATAAGTATGATTGTATAGCACAGAGTATTTTAAATGATAATAGTTCCTTACAAAGTCTAATATAGGACACATATATTCTGTTAATAAATATCACTTTTTTCATCTAGAAGATGTAGGAATAAGACAGTCACGTCCAATGCCACCTGGATTCTCAGCACAGATCCTGGTTTTTGCACAGTTTACCTTGCGAACATGATCCAAGTGACATTTCACAAATTCCTGGATAAATGTTGCTACACTCTGCTAGGAGACAGGCTATGCCATGCACAGATCAATAATAGCACTGTGTTTCATCAGCCTCAAAATCAAAAGTGCTTCATCCGGCCAAAGGCATGGCCATGGAGAATCTGATATATATAAACTGAATACCCTACAAGAAATGTATACTATATAAGCTATTGGGGTAGAATAAAAGAAAAGTCTCAAAAGAGTTCTCTAGGCCATATTTTGTAAAGCATCCCTTCCCTAACTTTTGGAAATACTGTCATGCCTCCTTTTGTTACACAAAACAATGGGAATTATATAAAGAGGGAGAAATAGCCTTGGGGGATAAAATGAGCATCCTCTTCTTTTAGAAAACATATAGGGCCATTGTGCAAGTCAGGGTTCAGAAAATTAAATACCTATGTAACTAGAAAGGTAACGTAAGTTATATGGGTCTAGTACGATTTGCCACAAACAGGAGATGGTACACCCCATTCTCACTGAAACCCCCATACCACTACATTACTAACTTTCATATCAAAATCATACCTTCCAGCACTTTCATGACACTATTAATCTATTAGCTGGTTTGTCCACTTTTTAGTCAGCTCCTTCAATATCATCAATGCCTGCACTTCCTTAATGTGAATGGATATTCATTCTTGACCTATGTATATCTGGCTCTTCCACTTCTAACCTTCAGATTCACTCTCCAGTTCCTAATCACAAAAGCCTATAGTATACTTCATTTACACGTCAAATTACTACATCAGATTTACTAGATTACAACAGAATTCTTCCTTTATTTTATGCTAAACTTAAAAAAAGAAAAGGCTCTGGGAAATGTTGCATATAGGAAATGATACATGAACCAGGCTTTAAAAATATGCATTATAATATAAGTGACTTGGTAAAACTCCATCCTTTTATTAAGAATGTACTATGCTCTGCGAAAGATAATGTTGAGAGAAAGAGAAGACTCATTCTGCCACAGACTGGGAGAAAATATTTGCAAAAGACATACCTGATAAAGGATTATTATCCAAAATATACAAAGAACACTTAAAACTCAGCAGTAAGAAAACAAGCAATCCAATTTAAAAAATGGGTGAGAGCCCCAAGCAAATACCTTACCAAAGAAGATAAACAGATGACAAATAAGCATCAAAAATGATGTGCAATATCATGTCATCAGAGACATGTAAAGTAAAACAATATGATATCACTACACACCTATTAGAATGGCAAAAATCCAGAATACTGACCACACCAAATGCTGGTGAGAATGTAGAACAATAGGATTCTCACTCATAGCAGGTGAGAATTCAAAATGGTACAGACTTTAGAAGACAGTTGGTGGTTTCTTACAAAACTAAACAAATCTTACATTATGATCCAGCAATTACATTTTTTAGTATTTACCCCAAAGCACTGAAAACCTATGCGTACACAAAAACCTGCAGAGAGATGTTTATATTCTTAATTTCCAAAGCATGGAAACAATCAAGATCACCTTCACTAGGAGAATAAATAAACTCTGAACATCCAAACAACGGACTATTATTCAGCATTAAAAGAAATGAACTACTGTCCAGGTGGTGTGGCTCAGTAGTCAAGCGTCGATCCATGAACCGGGAGGTCACAGCTTGATCCCTGGTCAGGGCACACACCCAGGCTGGAGTATCGATCCCCAGTAAGGGGTATGTAGGAGGCAGCTGATCAATGATTCTCTCTCATCATTGATATTTCTATCCCTTCCTCTCTCTCAAATCAATAAATTTTTTTTTCAAGAAATGAACTCCTGAGCTATGAAAAGACATAAGCACTTAAGGAAGAACCTAAAGTGCTTACTAAGAGAAGAAAGCCAATCTGAAAAGCATCCATATTGTATGATTCCAACTATAGCAATATCTCATTTTATTGCACTTTGCTTTATTGTGCTTCTGAGATGTTGAATTTTTTACAAATTGAAGGAAGATCCTTCACCAGCAAGAAAATTATGATTTGCTTTATTGTATTATTTGTTTTATCATGGTGGTCTGGAACCCAACCCTAATATTTGTAAAGTATGCCTGTATATAACATTCTTTTTAAAAAAAAATAGATTTTATTGATTTTCTACAGAGTAGAAGGGAGAGGGATAGAGAGTTAGAAACATCGATGAGAGAGAAACATGGACCAGCTGCCTCCTGCACGCCCCCCCAGTGGGGATGTGCCCGCAACCAAGGTACATGCCCTTGACCGGAATCGAACCTGGGACCCTTGAGTCCGCATGCGGACGCTCTATCCACTGAGCCAAACAGGTTCGGCGTATATAACATTCTTGAAAAGGCAAAACTATGGAGACAGTTGCCAGGGATTGGAGAGGGGGATAAATAAGCATAGCACAGAGGATTTTTAGGGCAGTGAAATGGATACATGTCATTATACATTTGTCCAAACCCAAAGAATATACAGCACCTTAAGGCAAACTACGGACTTTGTGTGATGATGATGCATCAATGTAGATTTGTCAATTATAATACATGTACCTCTCTGGGAGGGATATTGATAATGGAGGAATGTATGCATGTTTAGTGGCAGGAGATACATGGGAAACCCTGGTAGCTTCCCCTTAATTTTGCTGTAAACCTAGAGCAGCTCCAACAAATTAAAGTCTTAATAAAAATATACAAATTCACTGTTTACAAGTTCTACCTTCTGAAAAACACTAGAACACAGTCCAGCCAAGGAAATCATTCCCTTTCTTCTGTTCTTTTAATAACATGTTCCTCATTTCCATCTGAGGCCTCTCCAGAATGCCCTTAATGTCCAAATCTCCAGTATGCAATTCAAAACTCTTCCAGAATCTACCCATTATCCAAAGTTACTTCCAAATTTTAGGTATGTTAAAATGCCACCCAACTCCCAGTACTAAAATCTGTATTAATCTATTCAGGTTGCTATAATCTATACTAATAAAAGGGTAATATGCTAATTAGACAGGACATCTTCCGGATGTCCTTCCAGACAAAGCCATGGTGGTAGGGCCCATGGCAGAGGCAGTTAGGGGCGATCAGGCCGGCAGGGGAGAGCAGTTAGGGGCGATCAGGCCAGCAGGCAGAGTGGTTAGGGGCAATCAGGCAGGCAGGCAGGGGGTTAGGGGCAATCAGGCAGGCAGGCAGGTGAGCAGTTAGGAGCCAGTGGTCTCGGATTGCAGGTGAGAGCGGTTAGGAGCCAGTGTTCCTGGATTGCTCACAGTTATTGGGCCTAAACTGGCAGTCAGACATCCTCCAAAGGGTCCCGGATTGGAGAGGGTGCAGGCTGGGCTGAGGGACCCCCGCCACCCCGTGCAGGAATTTCATGCACCAGGCCTCTAGTCCTATATAATAAAAAGCCCAGAGACCAAAACAGCAGAACGACCAGAACGACCACTCAACCAGTCACTATGAGGTGCACTGACCACCTCTTGGTCCCTTTCCCCGGCCATCAGGCTCCGATCTCCTGATGGCAAACTGGGAACCGGGGTAGGTAGTGACAGGGGTTGGGACTGGCGAGCGGGCAGAACGCTGACCTCTTGGTCCCTTCCCCTGGCTGGCAGGCTCTGATCACCTGATGGCGAATGGGGACCTGGGGTGGATGGCAGGGGATGCAGGCGGTGCCAGACCAAAGCTCCCACCCCGCTGGTCACCCCACACACAGAGGGTGACCCACAGCGGGGCTGGGGCTGGCGAGTGGGTGGAATGACCGACCTCTTGGTCCCTTACCCTGGCTATCAGGCTCCAATTGCCTGATGGCAAACTGGGAACCCGGGTGGGTGGTGGGGGTGGGGGCGGGGCAAGCTGCCTATAGCCAGGGAAGATGTCCCTGATTGCAGGCTAGGTCTAGGGCAGCCGTGGGCAAACTACGGCCCGCGGGCCAGATTCGGCCCGTTTGAAATGAATAAAACTAAAAAAAAAAAAAAAGACCGTACCCTTTTATGTAATGATGTTTACTTTGAATTTATATTAGTTCATACAAACACTCCATCCATGCTTTTGTTCCGGCCCTCCGGTCCAGTTTAAGAACCCATTGTGGCCCTCGAGTCAAAAAGTTTGCCCACCCCTGGTCTAGGGACTGCACCCATGCACGAATTTCATGTGCCGGGGTGCTTTAAAAAACACAATAATTTCTTACAATTCTGGAGACAGGAACTATGAGATCACAATGCCAGCATGGTCCAGTTCTGATGAGAGTTCACTTTCTGCCTTGCAGACAGTTACTTTCTCACTCTGTCCACCCACGGTGGAGAGAGAGAGGGAGCTCTGGTGTCTCTTCCCATCTTATGCAGTGGTTCTCAACCTTCCTAATGCTGCGACCCGTTAATACAGTTCCTCATGTTGTGGTGACCCCCCAACCACAAAATTATTTTCGTTTCTACTTCATAACTGTTATGTTGCTACTGTTATGAATCGTAATGTAAATATCTGATATGCAGGATGTATTTTCATTGTTCGCGACCCACAGGTTGAGAACCGCTGTAAGGGCACAAAGCCCATCATGAGGACCCCCTTTCTTATAACCTCACCTAAACCTAACCACCTCCCCGCAAATCCCTCTCCAAATGCTATAACACTGGGGACTAAGACTTCAATATATGATTGGGGTGGGGATAATTCAATCCATAACGATAATACATCTCTTGAAATCCATTTTGTTATTTAAATAAACACAGAGAATAACACAGCTCATATAAATGAATCATAAGGATTATTCTGTTTTTCTAAACACAGTATTTCAGGAGAGAGCTTTTTAGAGAAGAAGTATTACAGTATGTAAAATTTCACAAATATTTACGTTTGTTATCTATCAGTTGATATATGTATATAATTATTTGCTACTTAAAACATTCAAAAGAAACTCTAAAAGGTGCACTTATGGGCAAACTTCATTTTCCTTTTTAATATGGATTCTGGTAGTTTGCCTCTGTGAGTCAATGCTGTTTACATCTGTATGGTGACACAGATGTGACTATAAAGGAGTTTCCATGGTCATAATACACTTAAGTAGTATTATTGGAACAAAAAAGGTTGATATTTCATCTTGCTATTCTTAAGATTAGGACTCATTTTCCAAATGTTTCAGGTGAAATATGAGTAACTCTCTTAAGTCAAAGAACTGAGCATTCAAAGTGGAAAAGGTAGTCAATACTGTTAGCTTTAATATATTCCCTATTCATTTTTGCAATAGAGAATTGAATATGTAAGGAAAAGAACATACATTGTTTTAATTAGAAACTAACTTTAAGACAATTAACCTTAAACATATTTACTTTGTCAAGTTTAATAATAATTGAAATGTTTCATGTAATCGTATATTACTTACATACCTAAAAATGTTACATGGCTCTTACAATTCACCATAACATTTACCTAATAAACTTTTATCTCAGCAGTAGGCTTTATTAATTTGAATAATAATTTTTATTACATTATTGTTACTGATGAATTATCAGCAAAATTCATATAGTACTACTACTTGTCTTTTATTTTCCTACTTAAAACCAATATTTAAAAAATGTTTTACTGAGATATAAATTCACATTCCACACTATCCACTCATTTAACGTGTACAAGTCAATGTTTTTAGTATATTCACAAATATATTCAAATATGACCATAGTCAATTTCAGAACATTTTCATCACTTTAAAAAGAAACCTTACACTTTAGCAATAACTCCTATACTCCTCTATCCTTCCCAGTTCATAGCATTTAGTAATCTACTTTCTCTCTCTTTCTGTGTCTATTCTGGGTATTTCACATAAATAGAATCACATAATATATACTCTTCTGTGACTTGCTTCTTTCACTAGATTTAATGTTTTTAATGTTCATCCATATTGTAACATATATCAATACTTCATTATTCTCTTGTGTTTTCACAATATTCCCTTGTATGCATATATCAGAATTTATTTACCCATTCCATAACTAATGGGCATGTATCCTCCAGATTCTCAGGAACGTGTCAGAGCCATTCAAAACTCTTATGAATATCTCATTCCACAGCTTTTCCTTTTAAGCTATTTAGTTAATATATTGCTTGACCTAAACTAGAATCCATCCTCTCAGGCCAACTAGAGTTTAAACAATTGCCTGTAATAGTTTTTTATAACACCATGTCCCCCGCACTGCTCCCTCTTCTCCCCCAGGAAAAAGACGGTTCACACTGAAAGCAATCCCAGTCGTCTCTTTACAGCAGGCTATTGAGGAACCATCAGACAGGTCAAATGATGACAATTATTTGGGAACAGAGCTTTGAAAGTGCTCCAGCTCCATTAGGTTTCTTTTGGAAGTTGCCAGGTTGCTGCTGAGCTGGGAGAGTGGGGATGGAACTAAGGCAAATTAAAATGCCACAAAGTTTCCTGTTTGTAGTTGAGTTTTTGTTTGTTTGTTTATTTGTTTGTTTTTAATAAACTCTCCCCAGATTGTTGCAAGTTCTTGGATAATTTCTAGTTTCAGAGAGGAATGTAAGTATTCCTCAACGTTCAGAAAGTCTCAATAAAATGCTTTATCGTTTTCATGTAAAATACTTTTATTTGATCTTCAATCATTTTATAAGAAATCCATGTCTTAGAAACTTGTAACTTCGAGTCATCAATTAATTGCCTTAAATATTACATCAACACTTAGAAGACTAGATTCTATACCCAATGCTATGAAAATGTTGACTCTATTTTTGCCTGTTTTTATTGCTTTTATGGAGGAGTACATTTTCAAATTCCTACATTCTACAACATGGAAAACTTTGAAAATATAATGCTAAATGAATGAAGCCAGACACAAAAGTCACGTATTGCATGACTCCATGTATATGAAATATCTAGACGAGGTAAAACCACATAGACAGAATATAGATTAGTGGTTGCTCAGGGCTAGGAGAGATGGTGGAATGGAAGAATGATAGCTAATGGGTAGAGGGTCTATATTTGAAGTTATAAAAATGTTCAAAATTGATTTTGGTGATTGTCACACAAATTTTTCAATATTGTAATAACTGCTGAATTAACTGAGAGAATTGTATGGTATGTAAATTATGTCTCACTGAAGTTATTACAAGAAATAATGGGTGATTTCAATACTTCACTTTCAATAATAGATGATAGAAAATCAGCAAGGATATGGATTAATTGAATGTCATTATTAACCAACATATATATAAAGAACATAGATCAAGTTAGGATATACGGCTACTTTGAAATAAAGCCAAAACACCTGTTATTGGTATACAAGTATATATAATATTAAGTCCTTTATAGTTAAAACATTTCTGAGTATTGCTTGAATTAAAGCATTAGATGTTAGAAGTAGAGAATCTAAGTATAATTTAAACATTTTGTGATTGTGATTTAAAAATTATTTTCTAAAATGTGTGAAAGAATCCTTCTGTCTAACAACAAATTTCCAAAATTCATTCCTTATACAAACAAATGCCTTTAGGAATGGAGACTTAAGAAACAATCTTTTCTTTTTCATTTGCTCTAAGATTAAATATGATAACCAGCAATAATGTATAATATATCTAAAAATTGCTACAGAAAACTCAATTCACCTAAATAAAAGAATCACAAATATGTTATAAGAACATATTAATATATGTTTAAACTAGTATTTGAAAATAGGAACTGAGGCAATTGCCAGTTAACAATGTAATTTATAATGATAAATTCAAACTTTTATACATGGGCAAATGGGCAAGCTATATGCATTTATATAGCCTGCATTTAAAATCTAAGGTATAATGCAAAGAATATATAAAAATGATAGATGTCAAAAGGAATGCTAGTAAAATATTTGTCTTTTTTATTTGGAGTTGTCTTCCTGATAAAGGTTGTTCCTTAATATGAATTTATTCAAGAAATCAAGGTATTAAACTAATTATATTAGTTAGTAGTGCCTAGAAAATTTTTTTAACTCAAAGATATGTCTAACACAAATATGAACCAAACAAAACATGTAAAAGGAAATATATACTTTTATAATATAGTCTATTATAATTTATTTCCTTTTACCTTTATTGTCTGTCTGCTTGTCTGAAATCGTTGATCAGATACTTGCTGCTGATGAAGGAGCTTTTCATTGACTTCTTTATATTCTTTAATAGACAATTCTGCTGTTTTTTTGGCATTCTGAAGTACACTGTTTTGTTGCTGCAAGGATATAATTCTTTCTCGTAATAAAATAACATTGCTACTTGACTTCTTGGCAGATATATTTTTTAATTTTTCTCTGTTAACTGAGAAAATATAACTGTTATATAAATAATGTTGTTCATAATATTTTTAAATCACATTAAATCACAAAGACACTATTAATTACATATGCATTCTTACCTCTGGTAGGACCTGTTGTATGTGAACTCTTTTGAATATTACCATTCTTCTTTTGAAAAGTTGGCCTTTTGGCATTCTTGTAATGAAAATAATCCTAAATTTGAAGGTTTCATAGAAATTAGATTGTTACTCAAAAATATCAAGTGAGCTAACATGATAAATATTATTTCTTTTCTTGAAAATATATTTGTTTATGCAGTTAAAAACCTAGACAATAAAATTCTATAATTGATAACAGAACTCATAAATGAACATAATGCGTACACTAAAACTGCCCTAGAGGGCAGAAGATACAAATACAAAAGTCAACCACAAAGTAGTACTAGTAATTTAACTTAGGGACCATTTGTAAACCTAGGGGGAAATACAGAAAAAGCAACAAAAATAAAATATTTAATAACTTATTCTCTGGGAATCTAGGTTCCTTTTCTCAAATACTGTTTTCTGACTGATGAACTCCTTCTGGCAAATGAAGCTAAAATAATGTTGATGATCATAAAGCAAGTTTTCTTGAAGCTGCATGTTTTCCTCATGACATTTCAATACACTAAAGTTAAATAAAATAAAGCTATGTTGACTTTTGTTCCAAAATATCTCATCAGTTTAAAAAAGCTTCCCCAAAGCAAAATTTTAAATAGACTGTTTCAAATATTAAAAATCCTAATAATAAAATATGTGGTCTTGTTTAAGACTTTATTGGCTGGGGAAAGGAGCAATATTAATCTAGACCAGTGGTCGGCAAACTCATTAGTCAACAGAGCCAAATATCAACAGTACAACGATTGAAATTTCTTTTGAGAGCCAAATTTTTTAAACTTAAACTATATAGGTAGGTACACTGTTATTAACTTAATTAGGGTACTCCTAAGGCTTAGGAAGAGCCACACTCAAGGGACCAAAGAGCTG
Organism: Myotis daubentonii; assembly: GCF_963259705.1. Classification (NCBI taxonomy): domain Eukaryota; kingdom Metazoa; phylum Chordata; class Mammalia; order Chiroptera; family Vespertilionidae; genus Myotis; species Myotis daubentonii. Next base: position 22,864,155 of record NC_081850.1, read on the forward strand.
CATGTGGCTCGCGAGCCACAGTTTGCTGACCACGGATCTAGCTAGACTAATCTAAACTACTTCTTTAAAAAAAAATTATTTTTCAAAGATCCCAACTCAGGAACAAATAAATAATTACAGTAAAAATTAAAAGAAAAAGTAAATTTGGCCCCATGTTACTTTGACAATGAGCCCTATATTGATGAATACATAAATAATATTACATTATATACAAGGGATGGTTCTAAAGTAATTAAACTGATTTGTTAACACAAATACCAAAAACCCCTATCTAAGGGTTATTTTCCTTTGAAGTAATTATTTTCCTTTAAACTATATGTCATCTCTCAAAATATTTTTGAAATGTCTTATTTGAACTTGTCCTCATAAACAGTATATAAATGTACTTTTTAAAAGTTTCATTGCTTTACTAAGATTCAATTAATATTTAAGTGCTATTATTGAGCACTGTAAAAAGATCCAAAACATTATTACCAAATTTAAATATTAGTTACTAGACTTATTATCAAATTAACTAGAACTAAAATAAAAAAAGGACTTCAGAAAAAATTTCATACTTTGAAACAAACACAGTTAAAGTATCTTTGTAATATGGTAAATAATAAGAGAAATTCTAAGGCCAAAAATGAAGTAAAGCAGGAATCAAGAAACAACAAAATACAGAACAACTGATAATCTCTTGTGACCTTGAGATTCTATTTAAATAGCAACACAGACAGGGGGAAAAAAGCCTAGGTCCAAACTCAAACTGATAAATTTGAGGTAACAAAGCTAAGACATTGTGTAACAACAATTTGTACTTTTTAATGCTGAGCAGTATTCCAAGGAATGGATGTATCACAGTTTAACAATTCAGCTAATGAAGAAAGTTTTAGTTGTTGCCAGTTTTTGCTTTTTACAAATAAAACTGTTATGATCATTCATGTATAGGGTTTTTTTGTAAACATAAACTTTCATTTTTGTGGAATAAGTCTCAAGTGTGAGATGGCTGGTTTGTATGAAAGTATATGATTACTTTTTTGAAGAAACTGCCCACTATTTCTCAGAGTGCTGTACCACTTTATAGTCACACAGAAATGTATGAGAGATCCAGTTTCACTACATCCTTGCCAGTATTTGTAATATTCACTATTTTTTATTTTAGCTATTCTAGTAGATGTGTATCCTCACATGAAAACATGCTTTATTGATTTTGTTTTTAAAAAATCTTTATTGTTGAAAGTATTACAGATGTCGCCCATTTTTTCCCATGAACCTCTTCTATCCCGCACCCACTTAGCATAATATTATCCAGGTCCCTTCATGCTGTCTCAAAGGGTAAGAGATACATTCTTTTTTATTGCTGCATAGTATTCTATGGTGTAAATGTACCACAGCTTTTTTTATCACTCATGTACTGATGGGTACTTGTTTTATAGAGAGGGAAAGAGAGAGAGAGAGAGAGAGAGAGAGAGAGAGAGAGAGAGAGAGAGAGAGAGAGAGATATGAAAGGGAAACATTGAGACTGGTTTCCTCCAGTACCAGCCATGTCCTGAGAGCCAACCTGTAACCTAGGTATATGACCTGCCAGGAATCAAACCCACAACTTTTTGGTGTATGGGACAATGCTCCAACCAACTAAGCCACACAGGGTCTTAATCTGCATTCCCCTAATTGTTAATAATGTTGAATATATATATATATATATATATATATATATATACACACACACACACACATACACACACATATACATATATATATACATACACACATACAAGTACATATGCATACATATATATATGCTTGTCATCCATTTATCTTTTTTGGTGAAATGTCTGTTCTTATTATTTGCCCATTTTCTAAGTGGATTATTTTATTTTCTAATACTGATGACATTAGAATTAAGATGTTTTCTTCCTTGACTCATAGAGACCAAGCAGACAGGTCTGGTGGGAAGGGGAATTGTTGGGGGATTGGGGGAGGTATTGAGAAAAAAAAGAAAAAAAAGAGAGAGCGAACTCACAGACATGGACAACAGTGTGGTGATTGTGGGGGGTGGGGAAGGTGGAAGAGAGCATAGAGGGAATAAATGGTGATGAATTAAATAAATTAAATTAAATTTAGGAAAATGTTCTGTTTCTCAAAAACTACAGCAAGATATTTTCAATATGTATAACCAACCAAAGGCTCCAATATAACATATATAAGAACTTCTACAAATAAATAAGAAAAAAACCACACAACTCATTTTAAAAATGGGCAGAGAATTGAAGAGGCAATTTACTAAAAAAACCCTTATGGTCAATAATCATAAGAAAGTACTTAACATCTCATCAGTAATTACGAAAACATAAACCCACAATGATATACCTTAACGTACATATAAAAGTGCCTAAGATGAGAAATACCAACATACCAAGTGTTGATGAGGAGCAGTAAAATTTTTCAGAATCTGCTAGTAGATATAACAAATTGGTGCAATACTTGGAAAATACCATTATCAATTAAAATCTTAGAAAAACATAACCCATGGTGTAGTAATTTCACGCCTAGTATTTCATTACAGAAATGCCCACACTTATGCAATAGAATACATGTACAAGAATATTCATTGCAATATTATTTGCAAGAAACCCAAACTGAAGCAACCCAAAATTCAGCAGAATGGATAAAATGAAGTATAGTCAGACAATGAAGTATGATATACAACAATAAAAGTAAATGAACTCCACCCAATATTGAACAAAAGAAGCCAGACATAAAAGAAGATATACTATACAGAATCTATAAAATTCAAAAATAGTTAAAATTAACCATAATGTAATGATAAAATAAAGTAGTTGGGGATTAAATTAAATTTAAAATAATGGTTATCTTTGGGGTTATAGAGAAGTTCTAATATTTTCAAATCGCAATTGCTACAAATCGGTCAACATCTGTTTTCTGACTACAAACAATGTATATAAATTTATTCAGAATAGTTCATGCTATATTATTATTATATGAATTGACTCTGAGTTACTTTTATTTACAAACTCATTGTGCTATACATAAATGACTGCAACTAAACAAAATTCCCATCTGAATATGTGGCAAAATAGATTTTATAGAGATTTCTATAAAATTTATCTATTTACCAATCAATCAATGATCAGCAGACACAGCATATAATGCTTCATCTGAACTTTATTCTGGTGGTAACGAAAAGAAACTTTTGTTATCCTTGAACTTTTTCTTCCAACGTTCTTATGAGACCTCAAAAAATAAACACTTTTGGATCTAATTTTAAAAGAACCCTATAGGTTAATTAAAAGATGATATTTTTACAGAAAAATTATTTTTCCTGTTTTTCACTGATTTATGCTGAATACATAAACCTTTTGGTGACATGATGTATCCATAGTAAGAACTAATAAGTTGTTTGAAATACTAATTTTTTGGAACATTAATATTTTAAGATTTAAAACACTTTGGAAATTTAGGTAAATTCTAGAAATTCATATATTTAGTTAAACTAAATAACTTTATCATCACAAAGGCTAATAAAATACATAATTTTCTACATGTGGTATATACCTGAAAATAATACCACTTTTAATTTTAGGCTGAGATATAAATACCTTAAGATTTATATTTAGAAGGATAATACCTATTTCCAGTTTATCTAAACAAAAAATAGTAACAAATTGGAGTTGAAATTATTAAGAAGTGTGTATCTGCACTGCATATTTCCAAGACAAGTTCATTTTTAAGGATTCACATTAAATCAGTGGCAACAAAATTTGATTTAAGTAATGAAGCATAATATAAAATTAAAAACATAGCTTATAATTAAGAAAAATGTGTATATACCTTTTGGGTCTTGCCATCTGTATTTGAATATGTTTGTACTATTCTTTTTCCTTGCATGTGGCTGTCTTCTATTTGTTCACTTTCTTTCTGGTCTCTTCCATCTTCTATAGGACTTATTTTCTGGGATGTTTCTACAATAATTGTTCCTAAATTTTGAGAGGTCTGTTTTTCAGAACCACTGCTTTTGGGGAATAATAGAGGAACATAAAATCAAGAAGAGTTGTTAAATGTACCTCTTTTAAGTTCAAGATCAAATAATATAGCACAAACTGCATTTAACCTGGAAGTTTAATTTGAGGACTTACTGGTTTTCAGCGGTAAGAAAGAAAATTAGTCTAAATATATTTTAGAAAATTATAAAATCTCATCAAGAAATTCGATTATCTAGGATCAAATACAAACTAGCATAATTTCAATAGTATTTCTATTAAGTGTTTCTTAGGCAGCAGCAGTTTGACCACTTCTAGAATTGGTATACTCACTGCTTTGTGAGCCAGGGCAGAAAGTTTTAACATTCCTAACAATGTTTCCCCTTACTCTAGAATAAAATGTGAATCCCTGAGGCTTTCTCCCATTTATCCCAGTTTCATTTCTTAGGGACATTCATCATTCAATAAAATACTTGTTAAGCATCAACTATATGCCAGGTACTTTTCTGGGCATTAGTAAGTGAATAAAGTAGATAAATATCCTACTCTCATCCTAGTGGATGGGGGGCGGGGGGCAGGCAGGTAATAAATAAAAATAAGTAAAATATATAGTATGTTAATAGTGTGTGTTAAAGAGAAAACATAAAGCGAGGAAAAGAAGATTTAGAAGTGCTGAGGTTGAGCAGAAGATACAAGTAAATCCAATCCCTTTTCCACATGGATAATCTTGTAATTATTTAAACACACTTATATGATGCTTGAGACATCTCTAGCTTTTTCATATTTTTCCTACATGAATGCTTCTGAGATTCTTTCTCACCCTGGTCACTCTTGAATGTGTTCCAACTTATTTTGATGAAGCTTTATGTGCAGAATTAATTTCATAATCGAAGTGTACTATGAGAAGTACTTAGTAAACTCCTGGTAGGTGCAGACTAAAATTGTGTAAGCTTCTCTGGCATGTATATTGTACTGTAGACTCATACAGGATTTAACAAAGCCTCATAAAATATTTTTATGTACACTGTTGCCAACTCCCATATTTTCCCCAATGTATAGTTGAGCAAATAGCATTTTATAGCTAAGTACCCTGTAGTCTTGTGTATAATTGTATCTTCCTAGTCTATTGAAATATTGGAGATTTTGATTCACTTTTATAAAATATTTTTCAATGCTTTCAATATCATATTATCCACAAATTAGATTAATATATTTGCTAAACTTGTTTTTCTTATTTAAGGTATTAACAACTCCTGATTATCACCCATTACTGAATGGACATTGATAAAGGTAATTTGTATATTGGGGCCCACAAAATGCAGGATGCCCCAGTGGCAGGGCCCATGCCAGAAATCTAAACCTAAGTTAGCCACACTTATGGGCAATGCCTCCAAGGGAAAACAGAGTTTTCCATCCCAAAATATGCCTTTTGGAATATTGATTATTTTAAGCTGGTCATTTTCAAGAAAGAAAAAAAATCAGGAAAAAAGTTAGAACTTCCCTCTTTCTGCCTGAAAGAATGTACATAGAGAACCTCCTCCAGTAAGGAAGATATGATCATAGATAACTGTGGTTTAATATGAATTAGTGTGTGATACACAGGGAAGAACCTAGCAAGGCCTGTTTGATTAAAGCCCTCACTGTGTCCCATTGTTAAAGATGGCCCAGCAAACATTTATTTACCAAACATTTGCTTTTCAATCTCCATGTGAACTACCTTTATTCCCTTTGAAGTCCCAAACTACAACACCCATATTCATATGGAACCCTATTATGTACATATGTAACATATTTAGACATTTTCTCCTGTTAATCTGTCTCATGTCAATCTGATTACTAGTCCAGCTGGAAGAATTTAGAATGGTAAAAGGAAAATTAATTTTTCCACCCCACACTTCACTGTCAAGGAAATCTAACCTACCCCAATCACAACCCTTCAACTCAGCTTTAACTTACCTTGGAAAATAAGATGTGCTAGCCTTATTAGGAAATACTCAACCTCCTAGCGAATCATTCCCTGTTCCTTCCTTGCCTCTTCTAATGCTCTATAAAACTCTCTCTTGTCAAAATTCCCTCAGGAATAGTGCTCCACTGATTCTTAGGCTCAGTAACCCACTAATTCATGGGTGTTGTCCCCTGAATAAAGGACTTTAAACTCATTTCTAAATTGTATTATTTTTGTCGTTTGACAGCATACACTTATAATACTAAGCAGCTGTAGGAAATAAATACTAATAAGGTACTAATTATATAATACGTTTATATATAAAGGGTAAAGTTCTATTTTTCTAAGTATCTAAGTAAATTTCTTATATTCCAGATTATGAAAAGCTAAAATAAATAGAATGTTCTGAAGTCCTTAGGCTCCACTGTGGGATTTCTAATTGTTGAAGAATTCTTTGCAGCTGAATGATTCCTAAGGATTTTCTGTCAGGCAAGAAATGGAACACTAATCCTCACAGTATAAAATTGAGTTTCACTGCTCAATAACTTAAATGACAACACTATGTTTTAAGAGACAGTGTGTGATATATCTCTCCAAATGTGATCTCCTGCACATGCATTAATATAAAATTAGAACTGAGTGTATTATGTAACTTTCATATACGTATTCATACATACATCCTCACACATGAGTAAAGTGGACTGCAATATTATGAAGAGTGTGGCAGTACCAACTGGATGAGATATAATTCGTAGCTGAAACTAGAATTTCCTTGAAGACATAAATAAGTGTTTAGTGGGTTTTAAGATAAATAGTATTTTTTCTCTTACTGCTTTTTGAGAACAGGGGGGGAAACCTTAGAAGAGGTCACAAAGAATAGAAATGCAGATTTGGTCCTTCTTCCATACTTTCATAACCTGCCTGATGACAAAGGACTTGACCCAATGATCATTTTAAAAGAGTGGTTTCAAAACTTCTCTGCATATTGGAATTGGCTGCCATGGTCGGCAAACTGCGGCCTGCAAGCCACATGCAGCTATTTGGCCCCTTGAGTGTGGCTCTTCCTAAGCCTTAGGAGTACCCTAATTAAGTTAATAACAATGTACCTACCTATATAGTTTACGTTTTAAAAATTTGGCTCTCAAAAGAAATTTCAATTGTTGTACTGTTGATATTTGGCTCTGTTGACTAATGAGTTTGCCGACCACTGGAGTAGAGTTTCAAAAATACTGAAGCTTGTATCCCACTCCAAAAGTTAAGAATGAATTGTACTGGGGTGTGATATGAGCTTTTGGAATTTTTATGAGATTCCCCAAGTGATTCTAATATGCACACAAGTTTGAGAACTACATTTTAAGATAAGTTTCAGTTCTATATCTATGCTTAAGAAAACTACCTAGAGACATCCTGAGGGGACCAAAGTTTTGTCATCCCTAAATGTGACTTTTGTGATATTGATTTTAAGCTGGTTATTAAGAAACAAGATTCAGAAAGAACCTGTGATCCTCCACCATTATGCCTAAAGGAATTCAGATAGAAAAACCTGCTTCAGGAAGAGAATCTTAGCATATTCACCTTAGAACATATGAATTAGCACATATGTGACAGACAGGAAGAAATATAGCAAAGTCTGTTTCCTTCTGTGTCCAACTATTTCTGGATGGCCCAGCAAGAATTTGTTGACCATATGTTTGTTCTTTCTCCTACCTGTTAATCACCTACTTCCTTTGGAATCACAGACCCCCTGCCCCACTTCTCCTTTGTCCAAAATAGCACATAAGCTTCACTTGTTCAATGTCTTTTAGGTCTCATATCTTATGATATGCCCCGCGTGTACAACCATAGTAATAAATCTTCGATATTTTCTCCTTTTAATCTGTCTATATTAATTTGATTGTTAGCCCAGATAGAAGAACTTATAAGGTAGAAATAAAGTTATATTTTTTGTATCCCCCTCCTCTCCCAATCCTAAATCTAAAACATACCAGTATTCAGGATTTTAAAAAAATACTTAGGAAAATAAAAGGAAATATATGCCATTATAAAACAAGACAAAGTTGATACCATTGTAATTAGCTAGTTATTAATAACAAGAAAGGAGCAAAGGGAAGGCCAGATATTACAAACATGTCATTCAGACAGTTTCATCAGCAAGCTACAACTTTACATTCTGCAGGGGTCCAACAAAGGGATGATTGACACATGCCCAGTAAAGCTGGGATGACCAGGGAAGGTGCCTGCTGTCAGTCACACTTGGGCCTTGTATGACTTTGGCCTTATGGGACTCTTTTGTTCCTGATTCCCTCCATTCACCCACGGCCATATGGGCCCCATACATAATGGACCAATGGATTGCAACTGGTCTGATGCTATACTGGAAAGGAAACTCTGGATGCTGGCTTTGATTTGAGCTTAACTGAAACCCCAGCTATACTTCTATGACTGGACAAAGGAAGGGAAATGGGACTCTAGAAGCCCATGGAATTAACTAATTAAAAATCACTCGTTCTCCCATATGAGTTTCAGAAAATTCTTTTTCTCTGGATATCATAAGAACTTCACCCCCAGCAACACCCAGTGGGGAAGAGGACCCCACTTCATCTGGAATCAGAATTATGGAAAACTGTTTAATTTGCCTATTAACAATTCTAACAACATTAACTTCTATGTAAGTCTCAAAGAGGTGTCTATTATCCATTTATCTTTGTGGTTACTGATGTGCTTCAAGTGCACATATGAATGTATAGCCAAAGATAAGGGAAAATATTATAGATTTTTAGTATTCTCCTGTTGCTACTCACTAGGAGTTGTATAATTTAAGACTAGGAATCTGCAGAGCTATAACTTTAAAGAACTAAATTTTAACCATCATTCAATTAAAGTTAGTACAATGACTTTGCATAATACATACATGAAATAATTAGTGAAGATGGTTCTTAATTTAAAGGATGTTAAACAGCTTGTAGACATCTGGTAACAAGCTGAAATGGGTCATTCAAAATTTATCTAACTAAATTAAGGGGGAAAATGTTTCTCCTCCCAGGTTGGCATGTCACAAGATAACTAAACCGACTTAGTAGGCTTGCCTGGGAACCCTTAGCTGTCAGTGTGAATATGCAAAGGGCCAGAAAATTAAATCAACCTGCCAAACTGTCAATTTCAAGCCTCATGACTGCATGAAAATAGCATCACTGGAAGAAATCAAGCATTGCCTTCTTTTGGGTTTCCTGGCACCTATTCAAATACTCATGCAGTTGTGGCTAATTTTGCATGCAAATTTTAGTCAATAAGCTCAGAACAAGACCTCCCAAGATATTTCAAAGGATCTGACAGTATTTTTTCTGAATACCAAATCGACAGTAGTTTAAATTCAATCTCCATTTGCTGGTGCTTTACATATGCACAGTGTCCCCACCACAGAGCTAAGTTAATGAGAGTCTTACCTGCTTTCACTCACATCCTCCCAGTCCTTGTCCTTGCTGAGGTTCTCAAACACATTGCTCATAACCTTGATGGAGTGATTGAGAACAGTGTGGTAACGACCCACAGAGCACTTCTTCTTGGCGGCTTTAAATTTAACCTTGGTAGTGGTTGTTTTACAATCATATTGCCCAGATCTTTCTTCTGTGGTGTCCATCTCAGATTTAGCTTTGTCTACTGAGTGCTGCAATTTCTCCATTGAATTCATCGGCTCTTCATTTTTATTTTTCAACACATTAGTTTCTGCCACTTGTCTCCTTAGGGAAGTGACTTCTCTCTCGAGCTCACTGATTTTTACTTGAAGTTCAGCTTTGTTTTTTACTGCATCTTTACTCCCTTTTTGTAGTTGTTCTAGCTCTTTTTCTCTGGTCTCTGCCTCTTCTTGCTGCTGTTTTAAGAGGGATTTCAGGAAATCATTTTCTTTTATTAATTTTTTATTCCCTTCTTTTAATTTTCTCGACCTTTTCTCAAAAGATTTTAGCCCATTTTCCAACTCAATGACCTAAACAGAAGAGTTTAATTTATTCATTTCAGAGTCAAAACCCATAATCTATTATATTTTATTACCATGTCTTAGGTAAGTAAATAAAATTACATTAAGCACAAGGACAATATAAATCCAAACTACTTAATTTCTCAGGTACATCCTAAAATGTAATACAGTCTAAAATGTAATAATACAAAGGACAGATGGTAAAAGAAGTTACAATTTTATACAAAGTGACACAAAAATGTGTGCTAATAAACTTAGCTAAGTTTTCTGAGATCCTAAGTGCTTTAGCAATATAATCTACTCATTGTGAATAAAATTTTTTTTCAGAACAAAACAATTTATATAAAACAGGCACATAGAGAAACTTTATTAATAAAATAACATTCTTCAATATTTAACAATCATATGAAAAACTGATGGCCTATTTATGAAATAATTATGAAAGATGCTTATTGCTAAATTATAAAAATATAATTTTCATAGTCTAAGGTCCTTAGTTTACACATAAAAGAACATTTTACAAAAAAAAAAAAAGCCTGAAAGTACAATTATTTAAAGGCTGCATATGAATCAAATTTTTTCATTTATTTCAATAGACAATGTTCATTGAAGGACACAAAAATGACAACATCCTGATATTAAAAAATTTCAAAAACTATTTGGAAAGACACTTGCATAAATAAAGCTAATAAAGGATAGGATCTAAGTGCCATAAGTTTGAGTAAAAAGAAAGAGGAATTAATTCTAAGCAATGAGATCCAATGAGGAGTTGATTTCAATTTAAATCTTGAAAAATAATCACTATTGTTTGGAAAGTAAATTTTATCATTTATAAAAGACCTCTTCTGATTATCTCACCATGTGAGATAAAGAGAACCAACAATTATCTTCCCAGAAGAGGAAATGGAGGCTCTGAAAAGTGAAGTACCACATAAAGGTAAATATTTCCTATTTTAATCTGGATTTCAAATTCAGGATTTTTGCCCCTCCCACTGTTATACAAACCATATAGGGGAAGAAGAGTTACAGATATATGGGGTGGGTCAACTATATAGTTTATAGTTGTATGTGAAACAGAGTTTATTCTTATATTATTATTAACTATTGTATTATTTTCCATGTTTTTGTCCCACCCTATATATGGAAAATGAACAAAGAACTGGAGTCAGGGACCCTACTGGTGTACAAATTTGTGCATTGGGCCACTAGTTATTGTATGACCATATACCACAATTTTTGGCAGACAGTAAGTCTTATAGTTTATCACATCATCATCATTGTCATTATCTCAATTATTCATTCTTATAGTTATTTTAAAAAATTACTTGAGCTGAAATAAAATTATTTATACCAAATATTGCTGAATTAGGCATTAAATCAACTTTATACTTTTGATTAAAATATAATGTAACAAATAAACATCTTAAATTTGAGGTTGCAATTCTGAAGATTAGCATGATTTTTTTCTTTTAACTAAAATCCATTTAAGTGTGAGTACAACTTATAAAAATTTTATATACTGATGGAAAAATGTCTGTCAAAGTCTATTATGTTTAAAGTGTGTTGACTCTCTAATATGAATCAATGTCTAATCACAAGAACTGGCCAAATTTATTTGCATTTACGTTTAAAATTGAGGCCAAATAACAAAACACAAGAAACTACTTCCAAAGACTTTGAAGGGGAAAGTCCATAGCATGCTTATGTTATTCAAGGTATACTCTCAAAAATTGTTCAACTTATTTTAAGACCTCCAAAAATGGAAAAGGAAAATATCAATATTTTTTGAGAATGGAAGTCTGAGGAATTGTTAAAGGCATTTGGTTTGTGTGTTATAAATCAACCAACTCTATACTTTTCCTCCAGTACTGAAAATTTTTTAAAATTTACCAAAAAGATGGCTCCTTTCAAAACAAATAAAACACATCATTTTGTAATGTGTATGTGTTATATACTTACTAGGAGTGCCATGACAAAGTACTACAGACTGGGTAGTTTAAATCCTAATAACCTCCTTTTGACTTAACTCATTGAAGACCCCCATCTCCAAATTCAGTCATATTCTGAGATACTAGGAATTAGGACTTTGACATAAAGATGTGGGGGGTAGGGAGTGTAGAGACACAATTCATTCCATAACAGTGTGTGATGTTAATATATTATTTTAAAATAATCTAGTTATAGTTTCATTTCTATTGTGCACAAATATTGTTTTCATGTTGTTACAATCTTTTAAATCCATTTTGAATAAGTTTCATATGGATTGTGGGGCATTAAAAAATAATTTTCCTCCCACTTTCTAAGGGCTTCTAGCTGGGCTAATAATCAAACTAACAGACATATACCAACAGGAGAAAATAAAATTTTAGTACGTGTGCATGCGGAATTCATATGTGTGAAAATTATGAAGATTGTGGCAAAGTGAGGTATATGTGTCATTTTGGACAAAGGAGAAAGGGGAGGGGCTTGATATTTCAAAGGAGAAATAGGCGAACTCATAGGTAGCTGAGATAGTGACAAAAATATTATTATAGGCACTCAGAAAAAAAATGGGACAGAGGGAAATTTAGTGAACAGATATTTGCATGGTTCCCTCCTGACTATCATCATAATTCATATGTGCTAAAGTGAATATGCTCAGGTGATTATGCTAGGGATCCCTTCCTGAAGCAGGTTTTTCCTATCTGAATCTCTAAGAAGAAAAGAGGGAGTTAAAAGAAAAACAAAACAAACAAACAAAAACACTCTTCCTGAGTTTGTTGGGCTTTAATTGATTTCACTTTGAAATAATTTGAGACCACCCACAAAGTACATCCTTTTAAAATAAGGTAACTCAACTAAAAGGGGATAAATCATGACTTAGACAATTGCATTAGGTTAATATAGAAAAAAGTGACAAATTCATATGTTAATTTGACATACGGTCCAATGAAAATAATTCCTGTTGGCATTTTAGTACTTAAATAGATTTCTGAATCTACAACATTAGTAGTTATTTATAACAGTTGGAATGAAATTATGGATTTCTTAAGGGTTTCTACCCCAAAGCAGTAAATAGTAGCATAATATTATATATCCATAGAGATAAAAACTATACAAAACCTAGAAAACAAAAAATATTGTTTTGAAAGAAAGAAGGTAAGCTAGGATAAAGTGTATAGCATTCTAACTGGTAGTGTATACATTATTTCAATTATTCATTTTACCTTAAGTTAAATAAACGTGAGCATTCCTGTTCTTTATTATTATGTTAACCTGGTAATGGTCATTCAGTAATAGTGAAATTACAGCCTTTGTTACCTGATCGTATGGCAAGTATTAGAAGTACAATATAATAAATCCATCATCTGCTGTAAATCACTAGGTTTCCTACAAGTCAATTCACAGATGTAAGAAATGTAGGTAGCCACATTAATATTTTTGTTGCTTTGTCAATTTTACCTAAGTATTATGTAGCCAAGTGACAATCAGAAGAATAAACCTATTTAAAGAACATTTTCTTTGTAACAGTAAAACTGCTAAAATGCAACCAATCCCACTTAATTTAACTTGATAAAAATGTATTTATACACAAACATATAAATTAAGTGTAAAACTGTAAAGATAAATGTTAAGATGTTTAAATAAGATTTTACTATTAATGATAGGTACTATGTAAAGTAACTACAGGGTTTATTTACACAGATGGTTCTATTACAATAGGAATAACTATACTAAATGATATGGATATAAATTTTCATCCAAAATGAGCTGAGTCATTATATTTCCAAGTTTATAAATATATTATCATTTTACTGTGCTGAAGCTAAGTGTCTCATATTTTTAGTACAAATATTGTAAGTCTCTATGCTTGCTGAAGTGAATAACAGAGTCTCATAGTCCCATTTTAAAGCAAAACTGCTCAGTTATAACTAATAAACACATAGTGAAAATTTTTATAATTTCTATTGTTGTCATTCTCATTTCACCTTCACAAATATTTTTAATCTATGTCAACAGAAGCATAAGTGTTTACACATTTATTTCACTAACATTGATTTTTTTACCCCATTTTGGCAAGTCAATAATTTTGAATTATGAATTTAAATTAAGGATTCACACAAGGTTTAAGTTCATGCACCCACATTTTAAAATATAATCCTTTATGTTAAAATTCAGATTTAACTTGCTCAGTTCAATATCTTAAAGATTAGACTACCTTCTGTAATGTCTGCTCCGACATTTCTTTCCCATTCTTCTCTGGAGTACTCTTCTTGACCCCGTCATCTTCACCATGTCTAAAGAGTTGTTCTGGTAGAGAATAAATAATACATTATGGCACCTTATTCACTACTAAAACACTGTCCTGTAATTTTAAGGAAAAGAGTTCTACAGTTTTTCAATTAGGAATAGTCTAGTTTATTGTCAAGTATAGGACCAATAAATAAATGCTGATCTTAAGATTTTCAGTAACATAATTATGTATCTTTCTAGTGTCAATTCTTTTTTTTTTTTTTTTTTGCAGTATAAGATTTTCAAAGGTACAACAGATCTGCAGGTTAACAATGCTGTACTTTTATTCCGATTTTCATTCTATTGTAGACTATTCCCCCTTTGCCTTAAAAGCGGAATTCATGGTCTTTTTATCTACACAAGTCACTACTGTTTTGTTCTCTGGATCTTGTTCCCTGCCAGGAGGATCAGAGTGATTGCTGAACAAAGCAAATAGTAACAGAATTAGGGTGTACTAAAACTGTAACATACTCTATCACCCCCTTTTTTCTAAGTAAAAGATCATGCATTGGGCAGATTAAATTATAAATATCACATTTACAGAAAAACTATGACTTTGTAACAAATAAAAAGCCAGGTAATCGATTAAGTTATTTCTAGAAATCATTCCTATACTCACCATGCATTTGACTGTGAAACCTTTTCAATCAACAAAAATACATAAGTAACATGGTAACTTTAATAAAAATCATAAAACTTCAGTTAATATTATTAAAATTGAAATGCATTAAAACATATAAATAAATTTTTGTTATCTGATAAATGACTATAACAAATTTAACTAATATTTTCTTACTGAACTATTTTTGGGATTAAATATTTCATAAAGAATAAAAAAGGGGACAGAAAAAGAATACATAAAACTAAAAGTATATACATATCTGTGTAAGACTGAAATAATTTTGCTTTAAAGTCTGCATGGCTGCTGCAGGTCAGTGTAAAACTTTGATTTATCAACAAAGGAAAAAGAAAACAATATTATTCTCTATAGAGTAGAAATCCTCTTGGTATAAACAGTGACTAACAAGTTTGTTAGAGTGAATTAGGCATTTCTTTTGTCTTTGAAACATGACATATCCAATTAAAACTTCTGTACTTATGAAATAAATAGAACACTATCCTAAGGAAAATAAAAGCTAGAATAGGTAGAATTTTCCATCTGGGGAATATGTACCTTTACCTTGATAATAATCTATTAGTTCCCAAGTTTCTTTTTCTAGTCCCCTAACACCACGGTGCTGAATTCATTAACAACACTCTTTCAGGAATATAAAAATAATATGCAAATACTATTCATCTGTTCTAGTCATTTAAATATCTGCTAGAGTTCTAAGTGTGATATTTACTCTCAAGAATATAAATAGCCTAAACCAGTTTGGCTCGGTGGATGGAGCGTCGGCCTGCGGACTGAAGGGTCCCAGGTTCGATTCCAGTCAAGGGCATGTACCTGGGTTGCGGGCATATCCCCAGTGGGAGATGTGCAGGAGGCAGCTGATCGATGTTTCTCTCTCATCGATGTTTCTAACTCTCTATCTCTCTCCCTTCCTCTCTGTAAAAAATCAATAAAATATATTAAAAAAAAAAGAATATAAATAAAATAGTTCCATACTCAAAGAACATAGAGTACTAACAATGATTAAATAACTCCATTAAAATCAAGGCTGATAATGGACTTAAAAATAAATTTGGTTGCTCCTATGTGCTCCTGGGTATGAGCAAGCCCACTGGTGGTCTGGCTGACCATGTTCACTTATTGTTGTCTGCTAAAAAGTTTATTTCTTGCATTCATAGGTTTTATAAAGAATACTCAAGTAGCTAAGCCCAAGGCATGGAGAAAAGCAAGAAACCAACACTTTGCCCCTTGATTCTTTTTCCTGTCAAGGATCTCATGATTTGGAAAATGAACAAAGAGGAATAGTTAGAAATCTATACTTCAATTCTTTCTCCTACAGTGGAAATCACCTTACTGGAGACTTATTTTTAAAATTTCATTCTATATGTTTTCCTTTTATTATTACTACTATAAAAACACATTCTGATTGAAAAGAATTTTTAAGGAGATCCATCTTGCTCCACTTTCTTTGTTTTTAACTTTTAGATTTGCTTATTCAGAGTTGTTTACATTTATTTTATTCTAGCTTCTATGTGTTTTTTTTCTTTTCTCTTAATTCTTTTGGTTACATTAAAAATTAATTTAAATTGATCTGGTCAAGATAGTGGTAAATGTGTTACTTGCATCCTCCTACAACCACATCAAAATTACAACTAAACTACAGACCAACCATCATTCAGAACTGCCTCAAGTCTAGCTACCCAGAAGTCTTAAACTAAATATATAAAGGAGAAGCTACATCGAGACTCATAGGAGGGGCTCAGAGACTCAGAATGGGCTGGTCCCACACCCTGTGTGGTGATTAAAAATGAGGAGGGATAGCTCAGCTGCAGAGGTCCTCCTGAGGAGCAAGGGGTCAGAGCCCCACACCAAACCCCCAACACCAGGGTTCCAGTGCCAGGAAGATAAGTCCCCACAACTTCCGGCTGTGAAATCAGTGGGGATTGTGGCTGAGTGCAAGGAATTGCTCTTAAAGCGCCCATGTACAGACATACTGGGACTCACTGCTCTGAGCTCCAGCGCTGAGGCAGCAGCTCGAAAGGTACCAGGGATATACTGGGTTCCAGGAACTTAGCTGTCTGGCTTTGGGGAAACAGCTGAAGGGGCAGCTTTCTCCCAGACAGAAGTGCTGGCAGAGGCAATTGTTCCCCTCTAAGCCCTCCCCCCACAGAGCTGGCTAAAGAGCACTATATCTGAGTTTCCAACAACCAGGCTAACATTGTTCGCTCTGCCCTGATGATTTCCTGAAATACCTGTCTCCTCCCCAACCTTCATGCCAGGCCCACCCAGGCTGTTTCCAGTGGCTTTTCCATATAAATGGCCTGTCTTGGCTCATACTGCAACTGTCCTAAAATTTCTGAAAAGTTCACAAGCCCCAAACAAGCAACATCTGGCCTTGACATGCCCCATACCTCATGCTAAGTGGTCCAAGGAGCAGCATTAGTGGCAACCATCTTTGATTTACAGGTTGGCCTTTGCAAGCTTAGCCCAAGTAGCAGCCCTCTGCAGATAGCTCTGTAGCTCATGCTGGCTGGCCCCAGGCAGGGCACAGGTGGCAGCTGACATTTACCTGCACCTCCTTAAAGGCCTCAGAGCTAGTGAAACTGGTGATTAGTTTCAGATCACATCAAAGTACTTCCACAACTACTTACACAAGCGACACACTCAAGGGGCAAACTCATCAGGCACCAGAGCCCCACTGAAGCGAGTCCTACTCTGTGGGGTTGACCCCTGCAAAGCAGCTCCTCCACTGTAATCAAGAGTGTCCTCATAGTCCATCAGATTGGGGTAAATCCCTCCCATTGATGTGTCAACAGCAATCAAGGCTAACTACAACAGGAAGATGTACACAGCCCACACAAGGGGCACAACTGGAACACTCAGCTCAGGTTACCAAGGAGGCCCTTCAGAACACCTACTACATAAGGCCACTCTAAAAAGGCTGGGAGACATAACAGCTCTACTCAGTACATAGCAACAAATACAGGGAGGCAGCCAAAGTGAGGAGACAAAGAAGCATGTCCCAAATAAAGAACAGGCCGCCCTGACCGGTTTGGCTCAGTGGACAGTGCGTCGGCCTGCTGACTGAAGGGTCCCAGGTTCGATTCCAGTCAAGGGCATGTACCTTGGTTGCGGGCACACCCCCAGTAGGGGGTGTGCAGGAAGCAGCTGATCGATGTTTCTCGCTCATCGATGTTTCTAACTCTCTATCCCTCTTCCCTTCCTCTCTGTAAAAAAATCAATAAAATATATTTAAAAAAAAAAAAGAACAGGACAAAATTCCAGACAAAGAATTAAATAAAATAGAGACAGGCAATCTACCAGATGCAGAATTCAAATCACTGGTTACAAAGATGCTTTAATAAACTTAGTGGAAGTATAGAGAAACTAAGTAAGAACTTCAACAAAAAGATAGAAAACATAAAATGAAGATAGAAAACATAAAAAAGAACCAGTCAGAAATCAAGAATACAATAAATGAAATGAAGAATACATTACCGGGAATCAATAGTAGATGAAGCAGAAAATCAAATCTGTGATATGGAAGTAAGGAAGCAAAAAACATCCAATCAGACCAGCAAAAGAAAAGAAGAATCCAAAAAAATGAGGACAGTACCTGCTGGGACAACTTCAAGTGTACTAACATTCACACCATGGGGTACCAGAAGAGAAAAGAGAGACCAAGGGATTGAAAGCCTATTTGAAAAAAAAAATGATGGAAAACTTCCCTAGCCTGGTGAAAGAAATAGACATATACATTCAGGAAGCTCAGAGAATCCTATAAAAGATGATCCCACACAAAAACAGATTGTAATTATAATGTCAAAGGTTAAAGACAAAGAGAGAATCTTAAAAACAGCAAGAGAAAATATGTTAGTTACCTACAAGGGAACTCCCATAAGACTGTCTGATAAATTCTCAGTAGAAACTTTGCAGGCCAGAAGAAATTGGCACGAAATATTCAAAGTGATAAAAAGCAAGCACCTAAAACCAAGACTACTCTATCCAACAAGGCTATAATTTTGAATTGAAGGACAGATTAAAGAGCTTCCCAGACAAAAATAGCTAAAGGAGTTGATCACTACCAAACTGGTATTGCAAGAAATGTTAACGAAATGTATTGCAATATCCTACATTTTAATTCAATTCAATTCTGTTACTAACTGCCCAGAGTTAGCAGAGACCCATGAAATATATTTTTCCAATTCCTTTCAATCTGTTTGTGTCTTTTGATCTAAAATGAGTCTCTTGCAGACAGCACATGTAAGGGTCTTTTTATATTATCCATTCAGTCCCTGCGTGTCTCTTGATTGGAACATTTAATCCATTTCATTTGAAGTAACATTTGGCCTGGCCTGCGGGGATCAGGCCGAAACAGGCAGTCTGACATCCCCTGAGGGGTCCCGGATTGCGAGAGAGTGCAGGCCAGGCTGAGGGACCCCACCAGTGCGTGAATTAGTGCACTGGGCCTCTAGTTTTAAATAACATATTTTCCATATTCAAGTGTTTTATTACATTTTAATTATTATTTTTACATGTTTTTCAAACATTTATCTAAAGTTCAACAACAGTTCCTTTACTTTTATGTTTGCTTTTATTTGATTGATCCAAAATAAAATATATGCAAATATCTTTTCTTAAAAAGAGCATATATAATGATTCATTTTATGTAATTTCTCTATCTAAACTTATATCTATATTAGTATGAAGAGATTTTTTGATTTGATAATCTCTATATCTAAAACCCAGTGACCAGAACGGCAGAATGACCAGAATGACTAATGGCTATGATGTGCACTGCAGCAGCTAACCAGCCTGATCTGGGTCCCCATCAGGGTGGTGGGCCAGACCCTACCCATGCCCAAATTCGTGTCTCTAGTTATTTAATACTGAAATTCTGATTTTTAAGTGTTTGTGAATTAGTTTTTTCTGTTTTTTTTCTTTTTATACTTTCTCATTGCTTGAATGCTTTAAATATGTATAATTTTTTTTTTAAAGTGTAATTTTTCCAAAAACAACAGAGGTATTATTTTTAGAAAGTAAATCAAAGTTAAAGTATTACAGAACACCAATAGTTAAGGGAAAAAATATAAATAAGTTCTAGTAGAAGACTGAAAAGATACAGGAAAGAAAAGTAGAAGGTAAAACAGGGGAAAACCAATGTTTCAGAAATCAGTGAAAAGGTAAGCTTGAAATATGATATAAATCAATGGTGTAAAATAAAGGGGTTCAAATATTGAGCCTGACAAGTCACTGGTGAGAGCAATTGGAACAACAATAATTGGTACAATAGCCTGATAAATGGTACATGAAAATTTAATTATCCTATATAATAAAAGAGAAACATGGTAATTAGCCATACGTCCGCTACCCTTCCCATTGGCTAATCAGGGCGATATACAAATTAACTGCCAACTAAGATGGCAGTTAACCACCAACAAAGATGGTGGTTAATTTGCATATGTAGGCACAATGCTGGGAGGCGAAAGGGAAAGGACAGAAGAAGCCCCCTGCCACTGACGGTGATCGGAAACCCAGGGGGGAGCTAAGAGCCGGGGGCAGGGCAAAGGCGGCCCTGGGGTGATCAGAGAACCCAGCGCTGATAGTGGGAAGCAGGGGTGGAGCCGGCAATGGCAGCTGGGCAGGGGCGGAGCCAGCAGTCCGGGGAGCTAGGGGTCCCTTGCCCAGGCCTAAAGGCTTGGCCAAAGATGTTAGGCCAGGGCAGGGGCGGAGCCTGCAACTGCGGGGATCTGGGGGTCCCCTGCTCAGGCCTAATGCCTCAGCCAGAGACAATAGGCCTGGGCAGGGGCAGAGCCTGTAACCGGGGAGCTGGGGGTCCCGTGCCCAAGCCTAATGCCTTGGCCAGAGGCGTTAGTCCTGGGCAGGGGCGGAACCAGCCATCGTGGAGAGCAGGGCAGAGTCAGCAATTGTGAGCAGCTGGGGGTCCCCTGCCCAGGCCTAACCCTTGGTCAGAGGCATTAGGTCTAGGCAGGGGCAGAGCAGGAGATCGCGGGGAGCTAGGGGTCTCCTGCCGAGGACTAATGCCTCCACCAGAGGCCTTAGGTCTTAGCAGGGGCGGTGCCAGAGATCCTGGGTAGCAGGGATGGAGCCGGGGATGGTGAGAGCTAGGGGTCCCCTGCCCAGGCCTGACACCTCTGCCGGAGGCCTCAGGCCTGGGCAAGGGGCTGATCCGGTGATTGGAGGGTGATGAGGGTCAACTCCTCTGGCTGAGGCATCAGGCCTGGGCGGGGGGGCAGAGCCAGCAATCGGAGGGGGCTGGGGGTCCCCTGCCCAGGCCTGATGCCTCGGCCAGAGGCATCAGGCCTGGGTGGGGGGCGGAGCTGGTGATTGGAGGGATATGAGGGTCCCCTGCCCAAGCCTGAAGCCTGGGTCAGAGGCGTCAGGCTGGGCGGGGGTTGGAGCAAGCGATCAGAGAGAGACGGGGGTCCCCTGCCCAGGCCTGATGCCTGGGCCAGAGGCATCAGGCCTGGGCGGGGGTCAGAGCCAGTGATGGGGGGAGATGGGGGTCCCCTGTCCAAGCCTACACCTCTGACGGAGGCATCAGGCCTGGTCAAGGGGCCGATCAGGCGATCAGACTGTGATGGGGGTCAACACCTCTGGCCGAGGCATCAGGCCTGGGCGAGGGCGGAGCCGGTGATCGGGGGGAAGGGGGGGTCTCTGCCCAGGCCTGAATCCTGGGCCAGAGGCATCAGGCCTGGGCCAGGGGCAGAGCCGGCAATCAGAGGGGTCTGGGGGTCCCCTGCCCAGGCCTGATGCCTGGGCCAGAGGCATCAGGCCTGGGCGGGGGGCAGAGCCAGTGATCAGGGGGAAATGAGGGTCCCCTGCCCAGGCCTGACACCTCTGGCAGAGGCGTCAGGCCTGGGCAAGGGGCCAATCCTGCGATTGGAGGGTGGTGGGGGTCAACGCCTTTGGCCGAGGCATCAGGCCTGGGCGGGGGGTGGAGCTGTCAATCGGAGGGGTGTGCGGTTGCCCTGCTCAGGCCTGATACCTGGGCCAGAGGCGTCCGGCCTGGGCGGGGGGGCGGAGCCAGCTATGGGAGGGAGATGGGGTCCCCTGTCAGAGGCATCAGGCCTGGGCAAGGGGCCAATCTGGCAATCGGAGGGTGATGGGGGTCGACGCCTCTGGCCAAGGCGTCAGGCCTAGGCAAGGGTGGAGCCCGTGATCGGGGGAGATGGGGTTCCCTTGCCCAGGCCTGAAGCCTGAGCCAGAGGCGTCAAGCCTGGGGTGGGGGTGGGTGGGGTGCCAAACCGCAGATTGGTGTGAACTACAGAGGAAGCACCTTTTCTGACCGCTTGTTGGTTAAGCTCCCTGTATGCCACTGGTAATATTCTTAGTAACTTGGGTAATAAGAATCCAAAACGGTGACCTAGGGTTTTTCACCACTCCTGGTGAAAAAAATGAAGGTCCACTGCTGGAGGGCTAAGAAATGTCATATCCTGCCCTAGCCACTTTGGCTCAGTGGATAATGCCTTGGCCTGCCGATGGCAGGGTCTGGGTTCAATTCTGACCAAGGGCAGGCTCCTCCCTGGCCGCGGCCCAGGTCAGGGCTCATGCAGGTGGCAACCAATCAAAGTGTTCCTCTCATTTTGATGTTTCTCTCTTTCTTTCCCTTTCTCTTTCACATTCTCTAAAAATCAATGGAAACATATCCTCAGGTGAGGATAAAAAAATAATAAAGAAATTATTATTATATGAAAGACACATCTTGAAAATGCCTAAAAAAGTTGTCATTTTTTCATGGTGATGGGACTGGAGTCCGTGTTGATGAAAAAACCTTGCTGGCTGTGGTGACTGGCAGAAGCTGTGGCAGCGAAGTTATGGGGCTGGTGCCTTCCCCTGATCAGCCCGGTCACCTCCCACAAAGGGAGGCTAGACTGCGGCTTAGGCCTGCTTCCCAAGGGGAGCAGGGACCGGGCCTAAGCTGTCAATAGGACATCCCCTGAGGGCTCCCAGTATGTGAGAGGGGGCAGGCTGGGCTGAGGGATACTCCCCCCCGCCCCAGTGCACGAATTTCGTGCACCAGGCCCCTAGTTAAGTATAAATTAGTGAGTATACATTGTCAACCCTAAAACATATACTGGTAACAATTAAGCTGTAGCAAGATTAAATAAGAAGAAATTTTGTAAAATCAACCTTATTTACTTTTTTTCTAATAAGGTACTAAAACATAGATTAAAGTCTTTAGTAAATATAGTTAACTTGATTTTAACAAAGGAATAAATTTGCATTGGAAAGGATACATTCCTTCTCACAAACACATTTAGGCTATTAGGCACGCTGGTTGCAGAATTGCAGATACCCCAGTTTCATTCCAACTCTAAAATTTTTATTCTAGACAATAGATAAGAACTAAACAATTTCCAAAAAAAAAAAGTATGTCAAACAAAAATAATGATATTGAGTAGAGTAACTCTATATTATCTATAAAACTTTAAACAAAACATAAAATAAAACTTTATCAATGACTAATAAAAACAAATTATGTTTTCTCCTCATAAAACATCTTACTTGAACTTTTAATAAATTAAAAGCTTACTGACTTTTAGGTGTTCTATTTCATTTTCTAATGAGAAGTGATGTTAATGAGATACCAACAAGTAAAGCCATGGGAAAAGGGGGAAAATGTAAGATTCTTAGACGAAATTGAAAATAAAACATCACGAACTAGAAATTTTAAAATGCCTACATTAAGTATTTATTCTCACAAAAAATTTACCTTCTTTTTTCTCTGCTATCCATGTATTCAATTCTTGTATTGTTGCTTTGTCAACAGACATATGCACTTTAAGTTTATCCAATTCTTCCTGAAGATTCATCCTATGAAAATTAACATAAGTAATTATTTAAGTGAATAATGCAACAAACAAATAATGGCAGCAGGCTATTTAAAAATATATGAACTAAACTGAAGTAAAATAAAAGCAAAAATATATTAACATTAACAAATCTTAACAATTAAAATAGTATTTAATGAGGACCTGAAATTTTTAAAAATGTTAAATACTTAAAAAATAGACTATATGATTTTTTAAAATCATATATTGAGTTATCTGTCCACTTCCTAACACTCAATATTCTATGTATAACATAAAAATGTTAATTTATGCCTCTTAAAGCAAAGATAGTAAATCTCTAGATGCCAAGATAAAGAACCCTTACCAGTAAAATGGAATTGACATTCCATCATGAGAGAGCTGGATCAAGTACTGCCCAGGGAGGCCTCAGACCTTGAGACCTCAGTGGTGATGGAAGCTTATGCACAAGGCCCTTCATGACTGATAGATAAACATGGGCTAACTGCAGAAAGCTGGGAGACAAAATATTGCTGAATAAAATCCTGAATACCAGAGCTTGTCTGGTTATAGTTCTATTGAAAAGAGGATTCCCGTTCCAGTGTGAGGGCAGGACAGAGTGAACTATATGAGATCAGAATCTTAAGTCTCAAATTTGGGTCATATATATTTGCAGAGACCTGACAAATCAATAATAATGTAAAAACAGGTTTATGGCCAAAGTACACTGGAGAGTTCACAATCATCTAATACAGACAGGCTTACACAATTGAAAGAAAGGATAGGAGAAACACCACCACAAAAAATAATTCTCAAAGAAGTCAAGTTTACAGATAAGAATAAACATATAAATAACTTCAAAGCCATGAATGACAGTCTACATATCACCACTGCTAAAATCAGCAAACGCACAAGAAAATAGATATAATAAAGCAATTAGAAATGATTTATTATTTATATTAGAGTTTTTAAAATGTTGAAAAAAAGAAAAAGAGGTGACAAGCATATTAAAAAGAACAGGGATTTATGGAACAAAAGAAGACAAATAAAAAATAAATCTACTCGAGAGAACCAAGATGGCGGCATAGGTAAACACCGGAGATTGCTGCCTCGCACAAACACTTCAAAAATACAACTAAAAGACGGAACGAACATCACCCAGAACCACAGGAAGGCTGGCTGAGGGGAAGTTATACAACTAGAAGGAAAGAGAAAAGCATACCGAGACTCAGAGGAGGCGCAGTGCGGAAGTCAAATACTAAGTGCGGAGGTGCGTGCGGAGCGGACTGGCGGCTGAGGGCGCAGTTGTCGTTTTCAATTGGGAGGGAGTCTCAGGCTCTGGGCTCCAGTTCCAGGGGAGTGTCTGGGGACCCAGACTCAAACGGGAGAAGCAGGACTGTCTGGCATCAGTCGGAACTCGAGGGCAGCTTTCTCTCTGAGGTTTGCAGCGGTTGCTGGGACTCTGAGAGCAGAGCCCCTGGGGATGGGACTGAGAGCAGACATAACTGCTTGCTCCACCTGCCCTGTTGATCCCCTGGGACCTGCCCCGCCCAAGCCTT
This sequence comes from Myotis daubentonii, assembly GCF_963259705.1. Taxonomy (NCBI): domain Eukaryota; kingdom Metazoa; phylum Chordata; class Mammalia; order Chiroptera; family Vespertilionidae; genus Myotis; species Myotis daubentonii. The sequence continues at coordinate 22,889,313 of NC_081850.1, forward strand.
GCAGGGAGGCATTTGCTGGTTAGCCTCAGGCAGAGGCTAGATTAGCACAGCCCTAGAGATCCAGCACAGAAGTTCTCCCACTGCAGACACAGCTGATTCTCACAGTCAGTTGGCCTGGAGGTCAAATCCGCCCCCCCCCCCCCCAGTGTTACCTAGAACAATCAAGGCTTAACTACAACAAGACTGCGCACAAAGACCACTAGGGAGTGCACAAAGAAAGCATAAAAAATGCAGAGACAAAGAAACAGGACACAAATGTCAGAATTGGAAGATATTGAGTTCAAAACCACACTTTTAAGGTCTTTCAATAATTTTCTAGAAACTGCCGATAAACTTAATGAGATCTACAAGAAATCTAATGAGACCCTCGATGTTGTGATAAAGAACCAACTAGAAATTAAGCATACACTGACTGAAATTAAGAATATTATACAGACTCCCAACAGCAGACCAGAGGAGCACAAGAATCAAGTCAAAGATTTGAAATGCGAAGAAGCAAAAAACACCCAACCGGAAAAGCAAAATGAAAAAAGAATCCAAAAATACGAAGATAGTGTAAGGAGCCTCTGGGACAGCTTCAAGCGTACCAACATCTGAATTATAGGGGTGCCAGAAGAAGAGAGCAAGATATTGAAAACCTATTTGAAGAAATAATGACAGAAAACTTCCCCTACCTGGTGAAAGAAATAGACTTACAAGTCCAGGAAGCACAGAGAACCCCAAACAAGAGGAATCCAAAGAGGACCACACCAAGACACATCATAATTAAAATGCCAAGAGCAAAAGACAAAGAGAGAATCTTAAAAGCAGCAAGAGAAAAACAGTCAGTTACCTACAAGGGAGTACCCATATGACTGTCAGCTGATTTCTCAACAGAAACTTTGCAGGCCAGAAGGGAGTGGCAAGAAATATTCAAAGTGATGAATACCAAGAACCTACAACCAAGATTACTTTATCCAGCAAAGCTATCATTCAGAGTTGAAGGTCAGATAAAGAGCTTCACAGATAAGGAAAAGCTAAAGGAGTTCATCACCACCAAACCAGTATTATATGAAATGCTGAAAGGTGTCCTTTAAGAAGAGGAAGAAGAAGAAAAAGGTAATGATACAAATTATGAACAACAAATATGTATCTATCAACAAGTGAATCTAAGAATCAAGTGAATAAATAATCTGATGAACAGAATGAACTGTTGATTATAATAGAATCAGGGACATAGAAAGGGAATGGACTGACTATTCTTGGGGGGGAAAGGGGTGTGGGAGATGCGGGAAGAAACTGGACAAAAATCGTGCACCTATGGCTGAGGACAGTGGGTGGGGAGTGAGGGCGGAGGGTGGGATGGGAACTGGGAGGAGGGGAGTTATGGGGGAGAAAAAGAGGAACAAATGTAATAATCTGAACAATAAAGATTTAATTTAAAAAAATAAATCTACATACCTGTATATATAGAAATGCTAAATAAAGTAAATTTATTAATAATAATAACACAATTGAAATTTAAAACTCAGTGGATGAGTTAAATAGCACACAGATAAAGCTAATGAAAACTGGTAAAATCAAAGACCACACAAAGAAACAAAGAAGAGAAAAACAGTAACAATATAAAGTATGTTGGAATGAGAAGTCCAGAAAACACCTGATTTCTGAGATATCTGAGAAGATCTGGGAATGGGGGAACGATATTCGAAAATATTACAACTAAAAATTGAGAACTGAGTAAAAGTATGAATAAACAGATGAAGAAAATATAAAAAAATGCAAACAGAATAAATAAAACTAATCACACTTAGAAACTGAAACTGAAAAAGAGACAATTTTAAAACCCACAGAATTGCAAACAAAAATCAATTAACAACTAAAGAATTTTGGAATGACAACAGACTTCACACAAACAAGAAAAGCTAGAAGGAAAATAAGTAATATTTTCCACATTCCAAGGGTTACTATTCATGCATCATAGATGAAAGAGCTATTAAAAATATAATTTAAGAAAAAAAACTCGAAAGCAATGAATGAAAAAATAGGCAATGATGATGAAATACGTTTGTAAATGTATACATGTAACTAAACAAGCATTATTATTCAAAGCAATCATAACAACATTGAAGCGAGGGTAGAGATAAAATAAGGTAGAACTGAAGTTCTGAACAACAAAATAAGAACATGGAAAGGGTCAGAGTTAAAGCATTTAAAAATCTTTGCATTCATTGTTGTACCAGGATAGAGGTAGTTATGAACTTCAGACTTTGTCAAATAAATGGTGTATGCTATAATTTCAAGAAAAAGCACTTAAAGAATGAAAAACAAATATAAAATATTCAAATGAGAAGAGGTAAAAAAGAGAAATACAGAAAATATAATCAAATTGAGTTTGGATTAGGTTCCTACTTTGTTTAGCTAAGAACATGGAACAAACTGAAGCAAGATGGCCCCCCCAAAGAAAAAGCAGATGTAGCTCATCTCAATTTAGTTTTCCTTGGCTCTCAAATCACTAACCCAGCAGAACAAAGGGCTACAGTTGTTGGGTAATGTTATTTCTTGCTTCTTTATTTTATACTTACAGCTTATTCTTTTTTAGGAAGAACTCACACAATCCCTACTTCTAATAAAAAGTATTTATGAACTCTAGGGGCCACTTATTCTTAAGTCAAACTAAGTTTCAAGAAACCACATCTTACTGGGTGTTTGGAGGAGGGGCTGACAGAGTCAATGCCCAGGCACTCCTTAGCCAGATGAATACTGCCTATCTACAAACAACCCACTAATCTGAGGTTTCAAATTATTCTACTACTCTGTTGAGTCTGAGGACCACAATTCAGAATCTACTACTTACTGGACAAATTACATGAAATGACTATTTTTAATTGCTGGACCATAAGCAGCAAAAAACTATGATCTCTGTGGGATACAAAATCAACAAAGACTGCAACTGAGGGTCCTTATAACTGATGAAATTTTAAATCCTAGCTCTAGCAATTATCCCCCACCCACCCAGACGTTTGCCCAGATAATCAGCAACTCCTGAGGCAGCAGAAGAGAGTAAGCCCGGACATGACTAAGGGTCACATGGTCCAGACCTCTAGCAGGCTAGAATGAACATCTTAAATTATGTCTCAGTTCCTGAGCCCTAAGGTGGAATAACCCCCTGGCTACTTTCCCATAAGACTGTTTAGCATAGGTAGCTAGCTAGGTATTAACAAAAGAGAATGGAGCTAGATATCTAATTAATGGGATTAACTAGGAAGCTATAGCTTCACAGACACCCCAGGGGACAGCCACATCCTCTGCCAAAGGGACTAATCCCTGAGTATGCAGAAGCAGGCAGGAGTGAACAGCTTTCCAATCTCCCCAGGAAACAACCAATCTGGTCCTGCAAACTAGGAGCTGGGGAGTGGAACCAGCCAGGGGTAAATTCCTTTTCTGGGCATATGCACAGTCAAAGTCAAGATGGGCAGGGGGAGGCCTTCCACTAAGTTTATGGGCAGTACAAATCAGATGACAAACAGAACTCTGAGGCATGCACAGTAGAAGCCAAAATAGGAATCAAAAAGGGGAGGAGGTTAGCCTGAAAAAAAAGGTCAGATAGGATGAGGGCATGGAACCCCAGAAGATTCAGGAAAGAGACTAGATAGGGGGAGGGCCCAGCACAAGCCTTGGAAGAAAAAGGAAAGAGATTAGATAGTTTGAAAGAAAACCTACTCTCTCCTAAGGCCAATGTAATATAATCAAAGCTTAACAAAGGCTCGAGGGACTCTCCATTTCTCTCCATAGCAGCCACAGGGGCCTGGGTATGGCAGCCAAGTAGGAAGAGGATGCACAGTACTGAAAGCTGGAGAGATGGGAACAGAGACTGGGCTGAACTACTAGAGATAGGAAGTGAGGCTAATGGCAAGGCAGCTCTGGCTTCTGGCCTCTTCCTGGTTTTGGTGCAGTCCCAGAGGCTGGACTTCTGCAGCAAGAGTGAGCTGAGCCACCTGGCCATGGATGAGACACCAGAAACCTGGGGGCAGTCCACTGTTTTTGCTCTAATAAATCTTGCCACTATACCTCATCCTCTTCTGCATGTATCTTTGAAATGCATTTCCTATTTGCCCCACTAACAACTGGACAGAGTGATGCTGGCAAAGACCTGAAGAAATGATCTATTACACAAATCCAACCCACTGTCTCATGATTTTTTGCCCATATAACATGTAATTTACATGCCACTGGGGAGTTGGGTTAGTTAGAGTACTAGCTCTCCATCTCCATATTGACCAATTCAATATTAAACTACTTTTTTTCTTTCTATACTGCAAACTCCTGTTTGTGCATTTCTTTGGGCCAGCATGTCAAAGCAAGTAGAACCAAGGGAAAACATTGGGGTTCCATTAACAAGAGAACCCTAAAATGTCAGCCCATACTTCTGCCAGGAGACAATCTTCATACCATGATGCAGGGAGAAAGGGGCCACACTGTGATAAGTTGAAAGAAAGGAGATTGGAGCCCTGGCCAGTATGGCTCAGTTGTTTGATCACTGTCCTGTGCACAGGAAGGTCACTGGTTCAATTCCCCTGGTCAGAGCACATAACCAGCTTGTGGTTCCATCCTTGGTTAGGGTGCATAAAGAAGACAACTGGTTGATGTTTCTCTCTCACACGTTCCTCTCTCTCTCTCTCTCTCTCTCTCTCTCTCTCTCTCTCTCTCTCTCTCTCTCTCTCTCTCTCTCTCTCTCTCTCTCTCTCTCTCTCTCTCTCTCTCTCTCTCTCTCTCTCTCTCCTCTCCCTCTCTCTCTCATAAATTAAAACGTATTTTTAAAAGAAAAGAGATTAGAATTTTGGAAGGTTGAAATGACTAGAATTTGTGAAGTATAGTACCCAGAGAGGAGGAAGCTACAAAGAGAAAGGGCTACAGAAATCTACATAAGAATTCTTTTGAGTCTATGGGTAATATTTTGTTGCATATGCATAGTATGAAGCTAAATAAAGCAGGCAGATAACAACTAGAAAAACAGTTCACAGCACTGGAGACATTTAAATTGTGAACTAAAGATGAGAATCTTTGTTGAAAGCAAAAGGCATTCAGGAAAGAACCCCACAGGGTCATTCTAATGAGTAGGGATAAGCAAGCCTCAGTAAAGGATATCCTAAACCTGTGCTAACAGGAAGTCTTCATATATTCTCGATGCTAGTCCTTTGCTGGACCTATATACTGCAAATACTCTTTTTAATCTGAAACTTGCCTTTTAATTCATTTAGTACTATCTTTCACTGAACATAAGTTTTTTTATTTTAATATAGTCCAGTTCATCAATTTTTAGTTTATATCTAATCCTGTTAAAATCGGTTTAAGAAACCTTGGCTTACTATAAAGTCAAAAAGATGTTCTCCTATGTTTCCCTCAGAAAGCTAAATTATTTAAACCTTCACATTTAGGTCAGCAGTCCATTTAGGATTTAATTTTTTGTATGGTATAAGGTAAAATATTCTACTAATTATAATAGCTTTGTAAAAAAGGAAGTTCTTAGAACTTCTAGCTATACAGTTATATCAACTAATATTTTGGTTGTTTCCAGTTTTTTCATAATTATAAATATTGATGTAATGAACATCCTTATATGTGCCTCTATGCAAGATCACTTCAATGTGTTTTTTTTAAATTTAATATGTTTTATTGCTTTCAGGAAGGAAGAGGGAGAGAGAGAGAGAAACATCAATGATGAGAGAGAATTATTGATTGGCTGCCTCCTGCACCCCCCACTTGGGATCGAGCCCGCAACCTGGGCAAGTACCCTTGACTGCAATCAAACCCGGGACCTTTTAGTCTGCAGGTAATGTTCTATCCACTGGGCCAAACCGGCTAGGGTTCAATGTTTTTAACTAAAAGTATAATTACTGGGACATTAAGTACATACTTAAATCAATAGAAAAAATATTTCAAACACTAAAAAAAAGTATGGAGAGCAGTATAACCGACATTAATGTACTAACTATCTAGATTTTAAAACACTAAAATTATGCAATATTTAATTCAAGGTTTAGACCAAGGTTTCACATTTTTTTTTTAAAGGTTTTTTTTTTTTAATATATTTTATTGATTTTTTACAGAGAGGAAGGGAGAGAGATAGAGAGCTAGAAACATCGATGAGAGAGAAACATCGATCAGCTGCCTCCTGCACATCTCCCACTGGGGATATGCCCGCAACCCAGGTACATGCCCTTGACCGGAATCGAACCTGGGACCCTTCAGTCCGCAGGCCGACGCTCTATCCACTGAGCCAAACCGGTTTCGGCCACATTTTTGTGAAAAATAAAATGATCTGTAAATAGTATTACCAGATACAATATTACATCATTTTTCCCTTCCCAGAAATTATCAGTATCTTTAATTTGGTGTGTGTGTTTCATGTTTTAATACAATATACACTGAGTGGCCAGATTATTATGACCACCTGACGTTTGTAGGCAAATTAGCTATAATTTCCCGCTGAAGTTGCTAGAGGCCAGATCATTATAAACATCTGAATAGCACAAGATACCTAAGTATCATTGCTGATCAAGTTCAACCTGTCATGTTGATGGCGTATCCCAATGGAGATGGCTTCTCACAACAAGACAATGCACCATGCCACGGTGCTCGTATTGTGCAAGAGTAGTTTCAAGAACATGAGGGCGACTTTACCTTGCTTCGGTGGCCCCCACAATCACCAGATCTCAATCCAAATGAGCATTTGTAGGACGAAGTTAAAAGAGCCATCAGGCAGGTGGTTCCAAAACCATCAAATCTCACAGAACTGGACAGTGCTATTCATCAGGCATGGTGTCAGATTCCTCACATCACCTTTTTGCATCTCATTGAGTCAATGCCAAGAAGAATCACGCAGTACTGAAGGCAAAAGGTGGCCCAACGAAGTACTGGTGGGGTGGTCATAATAATCTGACCACTCACGTTCAAATATATCCCATGTTCAAAGGCTGTTAAATCACATTGTTTACCCATATCTTCAGAAAAAAAATCACTTCTGTTGTGGTAAACAACCTGCTTCCCTATTTATAATGGTCTGGCCCTCCAGCAACTTCAGCGCGAAATTATAGCTAATTTGCCAACAAACATCAGGTGGTCTTAATAATCTGGCCACTCAGTGTGTGTGTGTGTGTGTGTTTCAACATCTGATTTGAATGCTAAAGACCATATATAACACACACACACACACGCATATATATAGTTATATATAACTAGGGGCCCGGTGCACAAAATTCGTGCACTGGGTGTGTGTGTGTGTGGGGGGGAGTGTCCCTCAGCCCAGCCTGCCCCCTCTCACATACTGGGAGCCCTCAGGCATTGACCCCCATCACCCTCCAATCGCAGGATCGGCCCCTTGCCCAGGCCTGACGCCTCTGGCCTAGGCGTCCGGCCCGGGCAGCGGGGACCCACAGCTGCAGCGGCCCCGCGATCGTGGGCTTCGCTTTAGGCCCAGGCAAGGGACCCCTAGCTCCTGGGACTGCCAGCTTCGACCGTGCCCAGCTCCCATCTCTGGCTCCGCCCCTACTTCCTGCTATCACTGGCCAGGGCGGAAAAGGCACCTGATTCTCCGATCATGGCTGGGGGGCAGGGCAAAGGCGGCCCTGGGGCCGCCTTTGCCCTGCCCCCCAGCTCTTAGCTCCCCCCTGGGTTTCCGATCACTGTCAGTGGCAGGGGGCTTCTTCCTGCTTTCCCTTTCGCCTCCCTGCATTGTGCCTACATATGCAAATTAACCGCCATCTTGTTGGCAGTTAACTGCCAATCTTAGTTGGCAGTTAATTTGCATATAGCCCTGATTAGCCAATGAAAAGGGTAGCTCGTATGCCAATTACCATTTTTCTCTTTTATTAGTGTTGATTATATTTTTGTGTATATGTGTATATACATACATACATGTATATCCACAAAAATGTACTGTTCTATGATTAAAAGTTCTATATCTTTCAGGAATATATCATAGCATATATGCTACTATTCAACTTTCTTAAGTCAACTTTTGTTTTATAAGCATATCATTTTAATAAGTATAGACCAAATTTATTCATGTTAAATGCCACATAGTATCACATTATACCAGGTATTAACATACCACAGTGCACTTATATCACATACTAATAGACATTTAGATTGCTTCTAATTCTGAACTATTACAAAAATACCACAATGAACACCCTTATTCTTAATCCTAGTTCAAGTTATTTTTAAAAGTCCTAAGAATATATCTCAGAGTGACAGTTTTCTCTCAAGGGATGGAACTAAAAGTAGTGAGGTTAAGATATTACCAAATTGAATGTCTTTCATATCTGAAGATAAGGTTGCCTATAACATTCCTACATTAATGATATATGGTACAATTTATTTCTTATGACGCCTAAGAAGCAACTGTCCTACACTGAAAACAAATTACTCTAAAGCCTGAAATGTTTTTTAGACTATGTACACACTTTGTATTAGTTACCTATATCATTCAAAATAAAAATTTGGTATTTATATATGGACTTTAGCATTCAAATCAGATGTTGAAACTCAATATTATTGATAATTTTCCATGGAGAAAAAAGTATTTTAAGACAAACTGAATTACATTTATAGAAAGTAACTTTGATAACTATTTTAGAAAAATCAAATGATTATTCACTAAATACTCAAAATTTACTATATAATTCTTTAAGTAAATACTATGTTATTATTTAAGTAATTTGAAAACTTATTTATAAATATGTATGAAAACAAATTAAGGCAGTAATTAAATTAATTATATGTATGGTGCTATGATCCAAATGCTTGTATACCCTAAAATTCATGTTGAAATTCTAACCCCCAAAGATGCTGGTATTAGGAGGTCGGACCTTTGGGAGGTACTTAGCTCATGAGGATGTGGCACTCATGCATGGGATTAGTGCTCTTATAAGAGACCCCAAAGAGCTCCCTTGCCCCTTCCATCATGTGAAGATAAGAAATCTACAACCTGGGAAAAGGTTGAGGGTACCCTAATCTCAAACTTCTAGCCCCCATAACTATGAGAAATACATTTCTGTTATTTATAAGCTCCCAGTCTGTGATATTTTGTGGTAGTAGCACAAACAGACAAATACATATGACCTCAAAAAGTAAATACCACATGTATATGGTCTTAAATGTATGAAAACAACTTAAGGAACCAACATGTATATTAATATGAAGAGATGGGAAATGAAAATGAAATACTGTTTTCCATTTACTCCAGTGAAATATTTGCCAATAGGTACAAAATATTTTTTCTTAGTCCAAATCTTGTTAACTGCAGCAAAACACAATGAAAATACAACAAAAATATAATAGCCCAAAGATGGAAACAACCCAAATAGTTATCAACAGATGAATGAATAAACAAAACATGATTTATACATACAATGTAAAATTGTTCGACCATAAAAAGAAAAAAAAAATTCTGATACGGGCTAAAACATAAAAAAACCTTGAAGACATTCTGAGAAATGAAATAAGCCAGACACACAAAAAGTATTGTATGATTTGACTTATATGAAGTACCTAGAAAAGGCAAATTCATAGAGCTAGAAAGGAGAAAGATATAAGGGATGAGGGAAAAGGGAATGGGGAGTTATTTAATGGGTACAGAGCTTCAATTTGAGAAGATGAAAATGTTCTGATGATGGTCATACAAAAAATGTGAGTGTATTTAATAACACTGAACTATACACCTGAAAATGGTTACACTGGTAAATTTTATGTTCTGTATATTTTACCATAATAAAAAATATATATGCCCCACAATTTTGGTTGATTATCCATACAGCAAACAAAGTGTACTATACTACAGGAGATGGCAGGAACTAGAAGGAGGGAGAAAAACATGGAAAGAATTAGGAAAAACACAAACATGGAAAGGCATAGAAGAGCTTTAGCGTCATTTTACTCAAAGTTTATAATTATACTAGAGGCCCAATGCATAAAATTCATGCAAGGGCTCGGCCCTCGCAGCCGCGGCTTCATCCAGAAGGACATCTGGAAGGTCGTTTGGCTGTCTGGTCTAATTAGCATATTATGCTTTTATTATTATAGATACTAGAGGCCAGGTGCACAAAAATTTGTGCACTCGAGGGGGAGAAGGGGTCCCTCAGCCCGGCCTGTGCCCTCTCACAGTATGGGACCCCTCGGGAGATAAGGACCTGCTGGCTTAGACCTGCTCCCGGGTGGCAGAGGGCAGGCCCAATCCCTAGGTGCAGCCCCCGGTCGGGCTCAGAGCAGGGCCGATTGGGGAGTTGGGGCGCCGCTCCCTGTCATGCACAGAGCAGGGCAGATTGGGAGGTTGTGATGCCACCCTCAGTCACGGTCAGGGTAGGGCCGTTTGGGGGGTTGGGGCACCGCCCGGGTCACACTCAAGGCAGGGTCAATGGGGAGGTTGTGGCGCCACCCCCTGTCACTCACAGAGCAGGGACCATCAGGGGGGTTGGGGCTCCGTACCCTGTCACGCACAGAGCAGGGTCGATCAGGGGGTTGGGGAGCTCCCTCCTGTCATGCACAGAGGAGGGCCCATCAGGGGGTTAGGGGGCTCCCCCCTGTCACACACAAAGGAGGGCCCATCAGGGGGGCGGGGAGCTCCCCCGTCACTCACAGAGTAGGGCTGATAGGGGAGTTGGGGCACCACCCCATCACACACAGAGGAGGGCGGATCAGGGGGTTGGGGCGCCGCACCCTGTCACACTCAGGGCAGGGCCCATGGGGGGCAGTTGGGGCGCCGCCCTCTATCACTCACAGAACAGTGCCAATCAGGGGGTTGGAGCACCGCCACTGTCACAATCAGGGCTGTGCCGATCAGGGGGTTGGGGTGCTGCACCCTGTCACACACAGAGCCGCAGGGCGATCAGGGGGTTGGGGAGCTCCTCCCTTTCAGGCACAGAGCAGGGCTGATCAGGGGGTTGGGGCGCCTTCCCCTGTCACGAACAGAGCAGGGCGGATAGGGAGGTTGTGGCCCCGCCCCCTGTCACAGACACAGAGCCGCAGGGCGATCAGGGGGTTTGGGTGCTGCCCCCTGTCACGCTGATCCTGGTGCCGGGAGGCCTCCCGGCTCCGCTGATCCCGGTGCTGGGAGGCATATTACCCTTTTACTATATAGGATAGAGGCCTGGTGCATGGGTGGGGGCCAGCTGGTTTGCCCTTAAGGGTGTCCTGGTCATGGTGGGGGTCCCATTTGGGTGCCTGGCCAGCCTGGGTGAGGGGCTGAGGGCTGTTTCCAGGCTGGTGGGTGACTGAAGCTCCAAACTGCTCCTTTTTTTCTTTTTTTTTATTCTGGGCCAGCTTTAGCTCTGAGGCGTGGCTCCAGCTCTGAGGCCTCGGCTGCTGAAAGCAGGTATCTGGTTTGTTTGGGTTCTATAATCGAAACACTGTTTCAAATCCAGCTCTGAGATCCCGGCTGGCTGAAACAGATTTCTGGGGTTTTGTTTAGCTTCTATATTTGTAACAATGTTTCAAACTGCAAGCTCATAGGCCGGCAAGGCAGGCGGGGAACGTTGGAGTCCTCCGTCACTGAAGTAAGCAAGCCTCATGTTCGCTTCAAGCTGCCTGGATGCCGGCCGCCATCTTAGCTGGCAGTTAATTTGCATATCGCCCTGATAGCCAATGGGAAGGGTAGTGGACGTATGGCTAATTACCATGTTTCTCTTTTATTAGATAGGATTTTTGTGCTTACTGATGATTATTTGTGGTGTCAAATAAACTGAAGCTCTGTGAGGCCTGCCTGGAGCCATGTGTTTTGCTCAATATTTTAGTTCCAGGACCCAGCATACCTAGAATTAGTGAATGGAAGCACACACAATACAAAGGATCATACAGATTTGGTTATATGTTACTAATATGATAATTCTCCATAGTTTAAAGGCCTTTTAAACATATTATTTACTTAATTAAAATTATTTACTTGCTTCCAGGCCCCAGTACTTTAACAGTATCTTGAGTGAATTCTAAAAGCCTATCTATAGGTCTTTATTTGCACCATATTCTGAAGCCTTCTACAGATAGATGAAAGGAATATTAAGGACTCTGGGCTTTGGGGCTATAGCTCAGCAAGGAATTAGGTTTTGTGCTAATCTTGTTCTGAAACTTCCTATACTCTTACCTAAAAATACTTTAGAGATGAATTTAGTTCTGAAGACTTAACTCACTGGATGAATTTCTCCTTAATTCTGAATCATAAAGTAACCAGAGAGTCAAAGCCTGTTGCCACATAGCCTTGAAATTTATTGCCTCCCTGATAACTTGTACAACTTTTGATATCCCAGAACTTCTTTGCATGCGGCTTATGATAACCTGTGATGTTACATGGTGGACTGATTTATTAAGGACAGATATATTTAAATTTTCAACTTATTAGTTCATTTCATCAACTTTTACATGTGATATTTTAGACTGTTTGCCAAAGCCATAAAAAGAGTACCTGGGACAACTGGATATTCACATGCAGAAGAATAAAGTTGGACCCCTACTTTACACCAAATTTTAAAAAGTTAACTAAAAAATAAACTGAAGATCTAAATATGAGTTAAAACTACAAAACAGAAGAAAACATGGTTATACATTTTCATAATCTTGGACTTGGCGATGGCTATATAGATATGATGCCCAAAGCATAAGCAACAAAAGAAAAAATAAATTGGACTTCATCCAAATAAAAAACTTTCGTGCATAAAAGGACACTATTAAGAAAGGAAGAAAAACCTACAGAATGGAAAATAATATTCACAAATGTCTAAGAAAAAGAATATGCAAATAACACCACAATAAAATATCACTTCATAGTCACTAAGATGGCTATAACTTATGAGAAAGAAAGAAGAAAATAAAAAAAGAGAAAATAACAAGTATTAACAAAGATGTGGGGAAAGTGGAGGCTTCCCTTAGTAGACTGGTGGGAATGTAACATAACAGAGCCACTATGAAAACAGTTTGGCAGTTCCTCAAAAAGTAATTAATTGCAAATATTTTGGATTCTCACACTTATTTTCAGGTAAGAGCCAAAAGTGAAGAAGAAAGAGAGAACAATAATGTGGGGCTGAGAAAAGCATTTGAAGAAACAATGACCAAAATTTCCGAAATTTGACAATAGGTACAAACCTAGAAATTTAAGAAGCTGTGAGAATCCCAAACAGATAAACCCAAAGAAATCCATGCCAAGACATGTCACAATTAAAACTGTGAAAAGTAAAGAAAAAGAGAAAATGATTGAAAGAAGCTAGAGAGTTTGATGTATTACCTATAAAATTACAATGATTCAAATTATACTGTATTTTCCAAAGAAACGATGGAGACCAGGAGAAATTAAGATGGTGGCATAGGTAAACACCAGAAATTGTTGCTTCGCACAACCACTTCAAAAATATAACTAAAAGACAAAACGGACATCATCCAGAACCACAGGAAGGCTGGCTAAGTGGAAATTCTACAACTAGAAGGAAAGAGAAAAGCACACTGAGACTCAGAGGAGGTGTGGAAGTAAAGTGCAGAGGTACGGAGGTGCACATGGAAAGGGCTGGCAGCTGGTTGTCTTTTTTTGGGGGGAGAGAGTCTCAAGCTCCCTACTGCTCTGAACTCCAGTTCCAGGTGAGTCTCTGGGGACCCAGATTCATACGGGGAGAAACTGGACTGACTGGCATCGGTTGGAACTCGAGGGCGGCTTTCTCTCAGAGGTGCTTGCAGTGATTACCGGGACACTGAGAACCGGGGCCTCTTAGGGTAGGACTGAGGAGCAGCCATAGCTGTTTTCTCAACCCTGTTGATCCCCTGAGACCCCGCCCCACCCAAGCTGTGCACAGAGGCTTTTGCATATGAAAGGCCTGGCCCTTTGCAATCTGAAAATTACCTGACAAACTGCAGCTGGATCAGAGAAAGCCAGAACATCCAAAACAAGGCCCAAGGCCCCACAGCAGCTTGCATTGCTTCACAGTGGAGCTCCTGCTGGGTAGCCTCAGGCAGAGGCTAAATTAGCACCTCCTTAGAGATCCAAGAGCCAGTGTACCCAGTGGTCAGAGTGGGACTATCCAGATTACAACTCCTCAGATCCATAAGGGACACACTCAGGGGGCAGATTCAGTGACCACCAAAGCCCCACTGAAGCAAGTCTTGCCCCAGAAGGGTGTCTCCACCACAGAAGTTCTCCCACTGCACACACACAGCTGATTCTCACAGCCAATTGGCCTGGAGGTCAATTCCTCCCAGTGATACCTACAACAATCAAGGCTTAACTACAACAAGACTGTGCACAAAGCCCACAAAGGGGTGCACCAAGAGTGTCCACCTCCGGTAATTGGGGAGGCTGACTCACTGGGCCCTATAGGACAGCTAGCACAGAAAGCCACTCGATCAACACAGGGAAGCATAAAAAATGCAGAGACAAAAAAAACAGGTCACAAATGACAGAAATGGAGGAAAGCAAACTACTGGATATAGAGTTCAAAACCACACTTTTAAGGTTTTTCAAGAATTTTCTAGAAACCGCTGATAAATTTAGTAAGACCCTCAATAAGTCTAATGAGACTGCCGATAAACTTAGTGAGACCCTCAAGAAATCTAGTGAGACCCTCGAGGATATGGAAAAGGACCAACTAGAAATTAAGCATACACTGACTGAAATAAAGGATATTATACAGAGTTCCAACAGCAGACTAGAGGATCGCAAGAATCAAGTCAAAGATTTGAAATACGAAGCAGCAAAAAATACCCAACTGGAAAAGCAAAAAGAAAAACGAATCCAAAAATATGAAGATAGTGTAAGGAGCCTCTGGGACTGCCGGAAGCCGGTCCATCCTTGCTGCTTGACACAGTCGCTGCAGGATAGAAACATCTGCACAGCATATGTTTCAAGGGACCTGGCGTATATAGCATACTGTTCTTAATATGTTTGCTCCCCTTAGCGCTGTGTGTTTTAACCAAGGTCACCTCTCCGAGAAAGGTTGTTTCCCCAGGTAGGGATTTTTCCCTGAAGTTAGGGAGGGGATGAAACTCCTTAACTAAGTGCCAGGCGGGTAGTTAATCAATTTAACTACAAACAATCATGCTTAAGCTACATAATCTTTACTCCCTGGAATGGAGATAAGAAACGCCCTAACCTTTGTAATAGAAATTGACAGGATTAAAATCAACTGGTATAAATACGGATGTAACAAGACAATAAACAGCAGAATCTCTCTAGAGATCCAGACCAGAACTTGGCTGGAGATCCTGGCTGGAGAACCTGGCTAGGCTGCTGATCAACTGAACACTGTCTCCGTGTCCTTCCTTCTTTGCCGACTCCGTCTATGCCTTTGGGAACCCCTGGACCTGCTGGGGTTGGACCCCGGCATGGGACAACTTCAAGCATACCAACATCTGAATTATTGGGGTGCCAGAAGAAGAGAGAGAGCAAGATATTGAAAACCTATTTGAAGAAATAATGACAGAAAACTTCCCCTACCTGGTGAAAGAAATAGACTTACAAGTCCAGGAAGCACAGAGAACCCCAAACAAAAGGAATCCAAAGAGGACCACACCAAGACACACCATGGTTAAAATGCCAAGAGCAAAAGACAAAGAGATAATCTTAAAAGCAGCAAGAGAAAAACAGTCAGTTACCTACAAGGGAGTACCCATATGACTGTCAGCTGATTTCTCAAAAGAAACTTTACTGGCCAAAAGGGAGTGGCAAGAAATATTCAAAGTGATGAATGCCAAGAACCTACAACCAAGATTACTTTATCCAGCAAAGCTATCATTCAGAATTGAAGGTCAGAGAAAGAGCTTCACAGATAAGAAAAAGCTAAGGGAGTTCATCACCACCAAACCAGTATTATATGAAATGCTGAAAGGTATCCTTTAAGAAGAAGAAAAAGGTAAAGATACAAAATATGAACAACAAATACACATGTATCAACAAGTGAATCTAAAAATCAAGTGAATAAATAATCTCATGAACAGAATAAACTGATGAATATAATAGAATCAGGGGCATAGAAAGGAAGTGGACTGACTATTCTTGTGGGGGGGGAAGGGGTTTGGGGGATGCGGGAAGAGACTGGACAAAAATCGTATACCTATGGATGAGGACAGTGGGGGGCGGGTAAGGGCAGAGGTTGGGGTGGGAACTGGGTGGAGGGGAACTATGGGGAGAAAAAAGAGGAACAACTGTAATAATCTGAACAATAAAGATTTAATAAGAAAGAAGGAAAGAAAGAAAGAAAGAAACAAACAAACAAAGAAACTATGGAGACCAGAAAGAAGTGATATATTTTTAAAACGCTGAAGACAAGAATTGGTAACCGGGAATTCTTTGTCCAATGAAAATAACCTTCAGGAATGAAGGTAAAATGACATTTTAGAAAAGGAAAACAGAAAATTTGTTGCTAGCTAACACACCATAAACAAAAGTCTAAAGAAAATCTCTTCAAACAGAATTAAAAAAAATGATTTTTAAAAATGGAAGGTCAGAAGTAAAGAAATATCAGTGGAAAGAAGAAAATGATCTCTATTATATTTATCAGTATAGGCTATCCTTCTTTTGAAGTTTTAAAATTATGTTTGAAAATTGAAGCAAAAATTATAACATCTAAATAGTTTTCCAGCCGAAACCGGTTTGGCTCAGTGGATAGAGGGTCGGCTTGCGGACTGAAAGGTCCCAGGTTCGATTCCAGTTAAGGGCATGTACCTGGGTTGCGGGCACATCCCCAGTAGGAGATGTGCAGGAGGCAGCTGATCGATGTCTCTCTCATCGATGTTTCTAGCTCTCAATCTCTCTCCTTTCCTCTTTGTAAAAAATCAATAAAATATATTTTTAAAAATAAATAAATAAATAAATAGTTTTCCAATGTATTTAGAGAAAATATTTTTTTTCTTTAATTTCTTTATTGGTTAAGATATTACAAATGTGTCCTCATCCCCCCATTAACCCCTAACCTCACCCACCCCACTCATGTTCTCATCCCCCTGTTGTTCATGTCCATTGCTTTGGCTTATATGCATGCATACAAGTCCTTTGGTTGATCTCTTCCCCTTCCCCCCACCCTCCCCTACTTTCCCTCTGGGGATTGATAGCCTGATCGCCGTTTCTCTGTCTTTGGATCTGTCCCTGTTCATCAGTCTATGTTGTTCTCTATATTCCACAAATGAGTGAGATCATGTGGTATTTATCTTTCTCTGACTGGCTAATTTCACTTAGCATAATGCTCTCCAGTTCCATCTACACAATGGAATATTACGCTGTGGTAAAAAAGAAGGAACTCTTGCCATTTGCAACAGCATGGATGGAACTAGAGAAAATTTTTAGGACAAGTAAATAATAAAGGAGGGAGCATACAGTGACAAATATAATATTAAGGTTTCTACATTCCACCTGAAATGGTAAAATGTTGATACCAGTAGACCATAAGGTAATGTATATACAACACTTAGAGCAAACATTGAAAAACTAACTCAAAGAGATATATTCAAAAACCCTATAGAAAAATAAAAAGGTAATTCTAAAAAAAAATGTTCAAGTAACACATTGGAAAGAAGGAAAAGGGAAACAGAGGAAACAAAATAATAACATGGCAAAGTTAGCTCATTAACATATAACAATTCTATATAATAAAAGGTTAATATGCAAATTGTCCCTTCGACCAAGAGTTCAACTGGGAGTTCAACTGGGAGTTTGACCAGGGGGTGGGGCTGGCCCACCAACCGCCTGTGGCCCCTCCCCACCGCCAGCCCTACCCCATCGGCCCCTATGGGGATGGGCCAGCCGGACCCTACCTGTGCATTAATTTGTGTACCAGGCCTCTAGTGAAAGATATAATGTCAGCATGCAAAAATGTAACTTACTCTATATACTAGCAAATAATACCATTTAGAATAGCTCCAAAATGTAAATACTGTTTTTTTCTACTTTTAAAAAAATTTATTGAATTTATTGGGGTGACATTGGTTAATAAAATTATATAGGTTTCAAGTATGCAATTCTATAATACATTATCTCTTTATTATATTGTGTTGTGTTCACTACCCAAAGTCAAGTCTCCTTCTGTCACCATTTATCCCTCTCTTCCTTTTTCTACCTACCCCAACCTCATTTCCCTCATAATCACCATACTGCTATCAGTGTCTATGAACTGTTTTGTTTTTATTTTGCTTAATCCCTTCACCATTTTTAATATAAATCTAACAAAAGTATTAAACATATAGAATCTACATTATAAAACTATAAAGCATTGATAAGAGGAATCTCAGTAAATTAAGAAACGTACCATATGCATGGAATAGAAGACTCAACATAGTTAATACGTCAATTCTCTTCAAGCTGATCAATAGATTTAGCACAATTCAAATCAAGATTCCTACATTACTGTGGTAGCTACAGCTATTTTTCCTTACCTATTTTTGTAGCTAAAACTTATTTAAAAAAAAGGAAAGAAAAGCCATAACAATTTTAAAAAACAATAAAGCTATTTGACTCACACTAAGTTTAAGACTCCTCAGAAAGCTACAGTAATCAAGACAGTGTAGTATTCACTAAAGTTTAGGGATTCAGATTAATGGAAATAAGTAGAATTTGCAATAGGCTGACAGAAAATATATTCAGTTAATATTTGACAGTTACAAAGGCAATTCATTAGAGAAAAGGTAGTCTTTTCAAAAGTGATGTTCATACTACTGGACAAAAATTTGCAAAAAATATAAAATAAACTTCAACCTGTAATTTACAACTTATACAAATACTAGCTCAAAATGGATCACAGAGCTAAATATAAAACTTTTCAAAGAAAACGTGGGAGAAAATACTTGTTACCTCAGGTCATGAAAATAGTTATTAGATATGACATCAAAGCTATGATCCATAAAATAAAATAATTAAGCTGAGCATTAAAATTAAAACTTTTGTCATGTAAAAGACACTGTTAAGAGAATGAAAAGGTAATCTATAGAGTGGGAGAAAATACTTACAAATCACATATTTGATTAATGATTTATATTAAGACTATATAAAAGACAATGATCATTTAATTGATTTAATAATTATCAGCTCTTAATGGGCAAAAATTTTGAACAGAAAGTCATAAAAAAGATATAAAGACAGCACATAAGCACGTGAAAATTATCAATACCATTAGCCATTAGGGAAATGCAAATTAATATCACAATGAGATACCAATGAACTAAAAAAATAATGACAAAGCTAAATGCTGATGAGGATTAGAGCAACTTGACCCATATGCATCCTGGTGGAAATGATAAATGGTATACCCACTCTGGAAAACAGTTTGGCAGTTTCTTATAGTTATACGTGCACTGACCACATACCAGTAAGGCAACTAAGAGTATTTCCCTTAAAGAGTCAAAAAGTTATTCTCATGCAAAAACCCATATACAGCAGGTCTATTCATAATTGAAAAAAAAACACACAAGAAAAGATGAAAAGACCCAAATTTTCTCCAGGAGATAAATAAATCCACTGTGGAACATCCATACAACAGAATACCATTTAGCAATAAAAAGGAACAAACTGGATGAACCAATATGAATGAATCTCAAAGGCATTTTGCTGAGTGAAAGAAGCCAGGTTCAAAAAGGTAACGCTTATATAATCCCATGCATATGACATTCTGAAAAAAGGCAAAGCTATATGAGGGAGAAAAATTCAGTGGTTGCCATGAGTTAGGGTCTTGACTACAAAAAGGCAGAAAAAGGAATTTTTTTTTGAAATAATGGAACTAGTTCGTATCCTGATAGTGGTGTTACTTAAATCTATTGTATAAATATAAATACAAATAATATAAATATAAATATAAATATAAATATAAATAATAATATAAATATAAATATATACACTCTGTTAAAACTCATAAAACTATATGCTAAAAAATTCACCTACTATATATAAATTTTTAAAAAGCAAATAAATTCTTTCCTCGTTATAAACAAATTTTAATGAATAAAATATTTACATTTGTAAGTCTTGTTTCACTATAATACTTTTAGTTTTATTTTAACATCATATTTCATTTGAACATTTAATACTGAACATGTTTCCAAGGACGTTCCTTGAGATTAGAAAGTGTGTCTAAAACTCTCATTTTATTCACAGAGCACAGTACCTGTCACAGAGCAGTAGTTCAAATACACTGTTAACTAAATGTTTCACAAAATAACTCAACCCTCCCCCTACAAAGCGCTACTATATGATTTAAAGTTTATATCAGTTATTTATCATTCTTTAAAGTTTATTAATCCAAATTTCACTATGTTTAACTAAGTTAATACTTATATTTACAAATGGCTATCACAAATGAATTTAAACAGATTTCAGGAAGGAAAAATTCCACACTTTTAGTAATGATTCTTAACATTTAATTCAAAGAGCTACCTGTAACATACACACATTGCTGAATGAACAGAATGTTCTAAGAAGTTCTCTAACTTTCTTAAACAGGCATTATTTTTTCTTTAGTTCTATTTCATTAATTAATAAAATAAATCCCAAATAATCCCCACTTATAGCTAAACTCTGTCTGAAATTTTCTTGAATAGACTAGATCTTGCAACTAAGTAGGTCAGGTCTTCTCACCTAATTCAGTTTGTCCAAAATTAACTTTCATTTAAAAAGAATACTAAAGATTATCAGAGAAAGTATTGATATGTATTACAATATGGATAAACATTAGGAAAACATTATGCTGAGTGAAAAGGGGCTAGTCACAAAGGAACAGAAGTTGTATAATTTCATTTATATGAAATATACAGCATAGGCAAATCTATAGACACAGAAAGTAGATTAGTGGTTACGTTGGGTTGGTGGGTGGAGGGACACATATTCACAAATGTGAGTGGAAGAATTGGGGAGGTCACAGCTAAGTGGTGTTGGGATTTTAGGGGGGCTTAATTAAAATCTTCTAAAATTTATTGTGATGCACAACTCTTCAAATATACTAAAAGTTATTGAACTATTCACTTTACATAGTGAATTATATGTCTTGTGAATTATATTTCAATAGAGCTATTAAAATTATCAAGGAATATTTCTGGGACAAATCTACAAAATTATTTTCAAGATAAGAGACTATTATTAGCATTGAAAAAATAGCACTAATAGAGTATAGTACACTTTAAGAGGTAATTGGAAGTATACATTTAAATCCGATATGACCATTTGCTCAAATGTTTACAATTACACAGAGAAGGTAGTAATCTAAAGTTACATGTGGTATTATACAGTATATAAGATTTTGATTATAGCTAAGATAATTCAATATTTAATTAAATTATTCCACACATAATGCTATGTTCTAGTAATCTAAAAAACATCCAGGCTTTCCCCAAAACTGCATGGTCTGAATATCAAAAATGAACTCTAAATGAGAAAATAGTTAAGTAGCTAAAGAGCTAATTATATTGTTCCATCTCCTTTTTGTTTCAAAAAAAAGAACGTGCTCTTTTTTTTCCAAGCTGAATATAATCGCCTGTGAATTATAAGATCAAGGAAGCAAACTGTATGTTTTTATAAATATGAGAATCCTTCATCAAGTTTTATATTTAAGGCAGCTAAAAGACCTATGTGAGGGATCAGCATTAAGCCCAAAGGACAGGCAGTGCACAGCAAGAAAGAAAGCAATTCCCTAGTGTCTTTTGCAGGTCACTACCAAGGACCATGTTAGCAGATACATACCAGACCCTTAACAGGCAGTTCTGCTGCTACCAGTAATTAGCTTGGACAGCTCTGGCTCCAAGAGTAGCAGCAAGGCTACACCATAATGAGCTCAACTGGGATTAGCAGGACAGGGCAGGGAACCAAGAGAGCTCAGGCATTCTGCACTGCGTATGTATCTAGGAGATCAAACAAGGATGGCTGGCTAGGTTATCCCCTCTCCACCTCATTCCAAAAATGAAGCACAGCAGTGTCTAAAATACAGGCTAATGAAGAGCGACACCTCCAACAGATGAGAGCCACATTAATTAACACAATCCCTAGATCATATTATACAGTTGCGGCTAGAGCTAGCTAATGTGCAACTTGTTATTGCATTATACATATATATTTTACAAACTAGTCCTTTTTAAAAATTTTATTGGCATAATAAAAGATGATTTCATTTCCAAATTTCCTAAGGTACTTCTCTCATGGCCTTTAATTCACAAAAACTTTCTCCCAAATGTTTATCTAAGCCCATATTGTTAAAAAAGAAACTCACTTTTGAATCATTAGCTCCTGGTTTTCCCTTTTGAAATAGGCCAGTTCATTCCATACAGCATCGGAATCTTCTTGTCGAAGTTGTTGGGGATCTGCTCTCTTTATTTTAAAAATAGGACTGAAATCAGAAAAATAAAGTTGCTTTCTTCCTTCATATGTTCAAAGTACAATAAAAATCCATATAAATATTCCCTAAATTTAAAAAATATCTATTGACCAAAGATCTAATTCAAGCTCACTATTTATGGAATGAATTCCCTAAAACCTAAGTACATAGAAATTAAAATCCTGTATCATAATTTCCTAAAAAGTTAAACTGTTACTGTGGAAAGCAAACTTTCAAGCAGAAACATGATATTCTATTTTTCTCATTCATTCCACTAGTAATAAAACATACATTGTAAGATTGTCAGTTTCTAAAAAAGGCTATAGTCAATCAAGCTATTATCAGTGAATATGGGAGAAAGTAGTTTTCACACTTCTAGTGACTACTAAAAAGTCAGGTGAGCATCTAAATTGTTTTATCACTGCTTTACTGACAAATTGTTTTATCACTGCTTTACTGACAAACTGTTTTATCACTGCTTTACTGACAAACAATATGAAACATTTTCCATTCTTTAAAGGAAGAAAATTAGATGTGACAATTAGATCTACAAAACATGCCAAATGCCCTTTATGTTTTCATTTTCTATACATAAACTCTTTGTTTTTATTTTGTAAAAGTGCTGTACTGGCCAATTTAGAAATAGTCTTTCTCTATTGAATAGACCAATGTGTACCATCAACATTGCCCTAAAGGATCCATCTCGAAAGATGAAAGGGTAGTAGATTTTCTGTACACATTCAGTCCTTTGCCCTTTGTTGATACTGTTAACAAGAGTGTCACAACTAACCAACAACTGAACACCTGTTCAAGAGCAATTAAACTGGGACCTCCAATTCGTTCAGATAAGCTGCAGAACAAACTGACGGATAGTAAAGATTTTCAAATTACATACTAAGTTGAATTAGTTTTAAGATAGTTAACTATATATGTGTGAATTTCATATTTCTCTTGTCTTTCAATTAAAATTTAAATGCTTTCTGAGTAATAAATATTGTAACACCAATATTTTATTTATTTAAAATAGTTTTCAAGCAAATAAA
Organism: Myotis daubentonii; assembly: GCF_963259705.1. Taxonomy (NCBI): domain Eukaryota; kingdom Metazoa; phylum Chordata; class Mammalia; order Chiroptera; family Vespertilionidae; genus Myotis; species Myotis daubentonii. The sequence goes on from NC_081850.1 coordinate 22,912,651, forward strand.
TATGAACAATTTTTGCTTTAAGTTATAGCATTTATTAAGCTACACTAATGAAGTAAAAATTTATATAAGAATTCATAATTACTTATGCTAATGATTTCTGCAAATGATAGAAAAACCTGTAGTTATTGCTAGCATATTTCTCTGTTTTCATTTATTATATTCTCTATTTAAAAATTCACAATAAAGATTTCACCTACAAATAATTTCTTTAAAATCAAACAAAAGCCATTAAAACACTTATATGATGCTACTCCATTTCATTTAATATTTAGGGAAATGCCTTTATGAGCTATGTAACTCACATGCCACTGCCTTCTTCCCACTGTTTTAATTGCTCTTTTACTGCCCTGTAGTTGGTCTGTAACATCTGTAGCCTTTCCTTGCGTTTTTCATGGGCATCTCTTAGCTCATCATTTTCTTGGCTCTATAGAACACAAAAAAGCAAGCACACAAGTCTGAAGTAAGTATTAGTATAATGTTACACATAAAAGGTTTCCTATCAAAATATGAAATTTAAAAGAAAATAGTATATCAATATGAATGAATTTATACTACTTATGTAGTTTAAGAAGAAAAGCATTCCTAAAGTCACAGGATTGCTTGATATATTTGACTTTCATTGATTTTTTAAAGCTGATGAAGTAATTTCAAACATTTGCTATCAAATTAGTTTTCTTGTTGTTAATACATACAAATATTTATTGAGCCAATCTTATAGAGGTTTTATTTTTATTTTTCAACAAAAGGATTTATCCATATATTTACCTGATTAGTTTGTTAATTATAAGTGCACATAAAATTTATATAAGTGACTTTAAGTAAGACAATTCTTCAGCCCATGTATTCATAATTACTCTGTTATAAGGCACAATAATTACACAAGAGGAAGAAAATCAGTTTGGACCTATGCTAGGAGGAGTGCAGGTTAGCCTTTTGGGTTGTACCATGAAGATGGGAAAGCTGGATTTAGTACTCTTGAAGAGGTCATGAAATAGACAAACCAAACATTACTTGGTTAAACAATTGTCTTAAATAAAGCACAGACAATACATATTTTTAGATATAACCACAAAATGAACTTATAAAAGCCAAATTTTCAATTCAGAGGATATATTTGTATTACTTATGAACTGTGTTTCTCAAAGTAGGAAAATTCTTGAGTTTTTTTACCCTTGAGAATTTCACATTTGTTTTTTAAACTCTCATATTTCTGTATGAAGGAACTGGTATACTTATTTAGTGAGGTTAAGAGGTACTCTCTAATAGTATAGTGAGGTTAGATGAGTAGGCACATGGCAGTCAGAAAGATCTGAATTCCATTCCTGAAGCTTTATCCTGTTAGCTGCATGCATAATCTTTTTTTTTTATAATTGAAAATTGTAAATTTTTTATTGATTAATAAATTATATAGTATAGGGTTCTGTATGGAATAGCATATCAGGTAAATGGCCTCCACAGCTTTGCTGGCACATATTGCCTGAGCAGTCGCATTTTCGAAGAATGGTCCGATGATGCCTCCAGCCCAAAATCCGCACCAAACGGTGACACGTTGTGGATGCATTTGTTTCTCAACATGCATGCATAATCTTAAGAACACTATATAAATTAATACAATTTCTTTCTCTGTAAAATATACAAAGACAGAGATTTAAATTATGACGACTAAATTAAACAAGCACTGTGATTGCCCTACAGAGGCACAAAGCACAACTCAGCTTCCTTAACGCTCTTATCATTTGGAAGCCAAATTCACTGTTTCCTTGACTATCTCCCTTATCAATAGTAAGATTAAATACAGAGTTTGCATTATTTTATTGAATTCTAATTATCTCAATAGTATAGCTATTCTGTCATTCTACTTTGAATAAATGTCTAAGAGGATAACTTCAGTAATTCTATTAAGTAGTTATTAGGAAGTATTTGAGTCCGGTGTGTACCAAGTGCTGAAAAGTAACTGGTTTATATCATAGTTAAAAATCCCAGCTCCTGAATTCATTTTTGTTCATTTCAACCTAAGAACCAGATATTAAGAGCCTAAATACAGGGTGTTAAGTGCTGATAAGAGCTCAAGTCCTTTAGCCTCCCACCACTCTGCCCATCCCCCCCTGGGGCTTCACCACATTATTCTCTTTGTCCAGGAGCTATGCATATATGCATATATATTCTTTGGTTGTTCTCTTCTAGTCTTCCCCTCTGAGATCTGTCAGTCTGTTCCATTTATCCATGCCTCTGGTCCTATTTTGTTTGTTAGTTTATTTTGCTCTTTTGAGTCCACATATAAGTGAGATCATGTGATAGCTGTCTTTCTCTGACTGGTTTATTTTGCTTAGCACAATAATCTCCAGGTCTATTCATGCTATCGCAACGGGTTAAGACTTCCTTTTTTTCACTAGTATAACAAAGTAGTATTCCATTGTGCAAATGTACCACAGCTCTTTTATCCTAGAATGTTTATATAATTTTTATGAAATTATGAAAATCTAAACTATTTAAAATGAAATCAAGTTAGATATTTGATAAATCAATTTCATGGACATAATATATAATAATTATCTTAACTAAAGTTTCATCCATTAATTTGTGCTTTGATAATGCTAATATTCAACTGTAATACATGGGTTAAATTAGTCCTAGAGACTATTGTTCTTTTAGTCTACTTCAAAACAGACAGTAAAGTCCTGGCCAGGTAGTTCGGTTGGTTGGAGCATTGTCCCATACACCAAAAGGTTACAGGTTTGATTCCCAGTCAGGGCACATACCTAGGTTGCAGGTTCAATCCCGGGTCAGGGAGCATATGGGAAGCAACCAATCGATGTTTCTCTCTCACACTTATGTTTTTCTTTCTTGATCTCTCTCTCTCAAAAATCAATAAACACATCCTTAGGTGAGGGTTAAAAATGTTATATAAATATAACCTAGCTAGCTAGATAGATAGAAAGATAGATTATATATATTTCAAATAAAAGTTTTCTTATTTTACTACAAGAATAGATATATATCAGTCAAAAGTTATATATCTCAAAAGAAATGTTTATAAAGAATAATCAAAAAAATTTTATAATATTCTAAAAATACAGGTTAATTGTAGTTTGAATTATGATTATTTAGGTCCCATTTTGACTTATAATAACTTAAGTCAAAACAATTGCAATTCAGTTGGGAATTATTACCCCCAAAGTCCTTATCAAGTATAAGGAATAAAAAATATATGTAACATCACTAATTACTACATTTTCCTAAGAGGACACACAAAAATATGCAATGGACAGTCACTGAATTAGATCCACTTATTAGATAATTCAATAAAACATTTACTGAGTACCTTTTATGTATTTTGCAATTAAACTAGCTAAACTAGAGGCTCTAACTTCTATATTTAACTTATATGTACAAACAAGTCTAAATAACTAAAACATTAGAAAATAGGAAAGTTGTAAAACTGACTTTCTTCAATGATATATGCAATTCTACTTTAAGTTCATAAGAACAGAATGATTCTTAGTCTAGTCTTCTAGTTGGACAAAGGCTCCTTGACAGGCATACGACAAACTACGAGTATAAACACTGTTAATGAAACATTGGCTCAATCTTCAGGGAATAAAGTATTCCATTGATGTTTAATTTCAGCAGAATGTATAAAGCTCATAAATATGAGAGTATTAAAAATAAGACATAAACTGTAATCAGAGGACATATTGATGTTATTAAAAGGCAGAGAACAGTGGTAATGGAAATCAAGTTGCCAAATGCATGAAAGTTAGTAGAGCAGAGATTCATGGCATTAGTGATCTCAAGGATAGTATGAATTTCATAAAGCTCTGATGCATTGCTTTCCAAATTACACTTTGTAAGTTGTTAGTTCACTACATTCATGAAGTCAGGATTTGAAAATGGATGGGATTTTTGTAATAGGTTTCATTGTTTCCATTACTGTTGGCTCTTTTATTACAACACTGGTCACCCATCTTGAAAACTTGTACAACTAGCCACAAAAGAAAGCTGAGCAAGAGAATGTGTTAATATTTTTACAAAACTCAAAACTAGTATTAAAATAATATGCATAACTTATGGCTGATCTAGTAACTACCATCATTTCAATGTATCAAAGTGCATATATGTAAATTAAAAAGCACCCTGGGCCCAATCATTCTCCTTAGAATTGCTTTACAATACAGGTTTTGTTTACCCACTTCTTTTGCTTTATGCACTTGATTACAGTACCCATTTTATGCAGTTCTTTTACTCCTTTAAAATAAGAAATCCTTCCCTACTAAATGATAACATGCAAAAAATATTGCTCCCATTTTTTTGCCTTATCTTGCAAATCTGTGACAGAAAACATACATTTGAAATTCATGATTATCATACATGAACTTGAAAAAGGAATATAGAAAAAGTATACATGAAAAATAAATTGTTTGAAAATCAATGTTACTTTGGAAAATAAACTTGAGGCCTTATGCAAGAGAGCTGTTATTAGATAAAATAAATGAGGAAATAAATGAGTAGAATGCTACTGAGACTTTCTGAAATAAGAAATTCAAGAGGTAGAAGAGAATAGCTCTAAAAATATCTGAATTGTTCTATTCCTTCCTGCCAAAGACAAGGGTCTATCAAAGACTCACAGACTACTGGGGGCAAATGAGTGGAGATTCTCTACTACTAAATGGGATATTTTATATGCCAACTTCATTGCCTAGATATTGGGTTAATCATTATTTTTGGGTGTATCTGTGAGGGTGTTTATGTATAAAATTAACATTTAAACTAGCAGAGTAAAAAATCAGATTGCTCTGCCCAATTGGCACGGCTCAGTGGTTGAGCATCAACCTATGAACCAGGAGGTCACCATTCCATTCCCGGGTTGTGGGCTCGATTCCCAGTGTGAGGCATGTAGGAGGCAGCCAATCAATGATTCTCTCTCATCATTGATGTTTCTCTCTCTGTGTGTCCCTCACCCTCCCTTCCTCTCTGAAATCAATAAAAATATATATATTTTTAAAAGCAGATTGCCCTTTGCAATGGGATGGGCTTCATCCAATCTACTGAAGGCCTGAATAGAATAAAAGGCTGAGTAAGAAAGACTTCTTTCTTTATGCCTGATTGTCTCTGAGCTGGGACAAAGAGCTCCTGCCCTCAGACTCAAACTTGGACCAGGACTGGAACTTACACCATCATCTCTCCTGGTTCTCAGGCCTTTGGACAGGGCCGGACCTATTCCATTGGCTTTCCTGGATCTTAATGACTGTAGGCCTTGGACTCTCAGACTTCATGATAACATGAGCCAACTCTTTATAGTAAATCAATCTCTCTCTCTCTCTCTCTCTCTCTCTCTCTCTCTCTCTATATATATATATATATATATATATATATATATATATATGTTTTAGAATAATGATGTCTATTTCAGGAAGATTAAAGGGTTATAGTCTATTGGTTTTGATTCTCTGTAGAATCCAGATTAATACAGGATAGAAGCCATGGTATGTGAATTTCAAGAACTATGCAAAAAGGTGAAAATGATAAACTTGACTTCCTAAACATGCCCATAATATCCTGTAATACCCAAATGTTGACACTGAAACACTATATTTATCTAATCACTTAGCATGTTCTTATCTAGAGAAAGGATCTTAGAGATAAAAAGTCATCTTTTCTCCTACTGTACAAGTGACTAGCACTTTGCTTGGCTAACTGCATTGCTTCATAAGTTCTGGAGTAAACAGATAAATAGGCAAATAACTCCAGGCATACAAATTTAAGTAGGCTAACAGCTAACAAGCTGAGGTCATAATATGACCATTTTATTTTGGGTAGAAACAATCCTATATAATAAAAGAGAAACATGTAAATTGACCATCCCTCTGCTATGCTCACCAGCCAATCAGGAGTGAGTATGCAAATTAACCCAACAAAGATGGCAGTTTAATTTGCATACACAGGCACGGATTAGCTGGGTGCAGGGTGGCCGTTTGCACGCATGCCAGTGCCAAGTAACCTGGGTCCCGGGGACACCGGACCCAGGCCTCTCTGAGCCTGTAGGCACGCACATAGGCCCGGAGTGGCCAGGGACAGGACAGGAACACCCTCCGCATCACCGTGACGGGCCCATAGGCAGTGTGCATGTGCAGAGTGGCCAGGATGCAGGGCGGGACAGCGATAAAACCAAGAGCGCAGGAGCACCAAGAATTCTGGGAATCAGTTCTGGTGGCAGATGGATCTCCTAGACCAGGGGTCCTCAAACTTTTTAAACAGGGGGCCAGTTCACTGTCCCTCAGACCGTTGGAGGGCCGGACTGTAGTTTAAAAAAAAACTAGGAACCAATTCCTATGCACACTGCACATATCTTATTTTGGAGTAAAAAAACAAAACGGGAACAAATACAATATTTGTATTTGCATGGTTCGTAGTTTGAGGACCCCTGTCCTAGACAATAGAGCAAAGTGAGCCTGGAGCAAGTTACTGTTGCAGTGGGGGATGGAGGGAAAGCAAAGGTGAGAGACATAAGTAAAATTAGAGTGTCTAGGAAAAATTAAAGGAAAGATATCCTAAAACTTTCAGGAAATGTCCACCAATGAAGCAAAGAAAAAAAAAATGCCTCTATTATTCTGTGAGCAACAAACCACACTGGGTTGGGGGTCTCAGACAATTCGCTCATATGATTGCAAAGACAGACAGAAACTCCCGGATTGGAGGGGGCTCCCCAGAGGGCTCCCAGATTGGAGAGAGTGCAGGTCAGGCTGAGGGACCCACCCCCCAGTGCATGAATCTTCATGCACCAGGCCCCTAGTAGATAATAATTTTCCTTTATTTGAGAACTAACAGTTTAACTCTGAATAAATAGAAATTAACACAATGTTTAGTGAAAAGGCAAAAAAATTAGTAATTGTAGCCATGGTTAACTATACCTCTACTAGTAAACCATATTATGTTCTAGACCAGCCGTGGGCAAACTACGGCCCGCGGGCCGGATCCAGCCCATTTGAAATGAATAAAACTAAAAAAAAAAAAAAGACCGTACCCTTTTATGTAATGATGTTTACTTTGAATTTATATAAGTTCACACAAACACTCCATCCATGCTTTGGTTCCGGCCCTCCGGTCCAGTTTAAGAACCCATTGTGGCCCTCGAGTCAAAAAGTTTGCCCACCCCTGTTCTAGACTATATATAAGTCAAACCTCTTTCTCCCTAAGAGTAATCTATATTATATGACAAAGAATCTAAGCTTTAAATATATTAGACTAATCATGTGTAAGTTGGGCTTATCATAAAACTATTTGAGAATCAATTAAGTGGCAAATCTCAAATAGTGCAGGCCTTCAGGTAGTTGTAAATGAAGAATGACAAGATTAACCACATTAAAATCTCAGAAAAATAAAGTCCTCAATATAACATTGGTTCAATATGCACAACCAACTTCTGCTGAGAAATAGAATTCAAAGTATAACTTGGAAAGAATAAACTCTCAAAGATAAGCTGAAAGGTATATACTTCTTAAACACTGGTAGAATGCCAATTCTAATGTCATATATTCTAAAACAAATTCAATTGTAATGGAAAAAATAATGTATATTTATTTACCATTTTGACTATGTAATTTTTCTGTAAAGGACACTAAGTGGCCTGAGCTAGCTTGTATAGTTTTTAGCTCACCAGTCTTTTTGTTTATCCTATATAATAAAGAGAGAATATGCTAATTGACCCTCATGCCATCGCAAAGATGGCGGCACCCACAGCCAATAAGGAGGGAATATGCTAATTGACTGCCCCACCCTCAAAGATGGTGGCGCCCACAGCCACACAATGGCAGTGCCCAGTCCCCTCAGCCCCCCAGATGCCTAGGGGTGGCCCGAGGCACAGGCAAGCCTCGGATGGTGGCTGCCCAGCCGCCCAGGGCCACTCGAGGCTCAGGTAACCAGGGCCGCTGAGGCTTGTGCTGCCGGCAGTGGCAGCAGCAGAGGTGTGATGGGGGCATCACCTCCCGATTGCCGGGTTGCCTCCTGCCCGTAAGGGCTCCTGGACTGTGAGAGGCGGCAGGCCGGGCTGAGGGACCCCTCCTCCAGTGCATGAATTTTCATGCACCGGGCCTCTAGTCATATATAAAAGAAATACAAGAAATTGATTTTCAGTTGTTAAAATTCTATTTTTTTCCTCTGAGAAACTATAATAAATGTATTTCCAATATTAAGCCAAAATATTCCCCAATAATTTTAAAGTGATAGTTTTCAAACAGCAATTTTTTATTACTTTATGATCCTCAGAAATCTTAAAACAAGACCAACAGATTACACATTTTTATACATATATTTAAATTCAGGAAAGATAAAGGATAAGCAGTAGTTTGTGAAATGAATGTTTACTTCCTCTATCTTTACCTTTGTAAGGTTATTACTAAAGGAATGATTTAATGTTCACCTTTAGTTGTAGTGCCTTCTCTAAGTTTTCAATCTTTCTTTCAGCTTTTCTCAGCTTCTTTACCTCCTCTGAGTCTGTGAAAGAGCTCTTTGGGGACAAAGACCTTGAACGTTTCACAGGTGGTTCCTCGAGAATAAAACAAGGACATGGTTGAACTAGTTGGAACACTGGATTATGAAAGACATGCAAAATTAAAGAACACGTAATTTTGAATACTAATAATGAATTATAAAAAAATCCTGCATGGAATACCAGAGAAATAACAAGCAGAATTACTACAGTGCTACTGCTAAAGGTTTCTCTGTGACTCGTTAATGAGAATATTCATTTACATTTACATTGTTTCTTTCAGAATAATGATGTCCCATTAGGGAAGACTAAAGGGTTATAGACTCAGAAATGCAAGAAACCTCATTACAAAGGAGGGGATAGAGGCTGGTCTAATTGCTCTATAAGGGTCCAAGGTTACACTTGATAGGACAACCAGAAACAAGAGGGAAAGGATTTTTTCCCCTTTGAAATAGTTTAACACACTGTGAAGTTGAAGGAACAATATGCTTGAGGAATATAAATACAACAGACAGTAGATCTTATACTGTAATGACCATATGGTCATTAACTATAATGTGGCTAACTAGAGACATGAATGTGTGTTTATATTATGTACAGCTTCATATACCAATCTGGAGAAGGAATATGTAAAAGCAACTATTAAGCTGAGCAACATATTGTTCATACTTACTGAATATCCTTATGAAAGAAAAAAATTTTGTTAAAAATATGCCTCTTGTTTTCTTGACTTTTTTAAAAGCAATGAAACAGCAAGTCAATGCATTTTTTAAACTTCAGCAATAAAGCAAGTAACCAAATTAGGTCCTGTAATGTTTTCTTTCAATTTTAGGAATGTCTTATTTCACTTAAATAATGCTCAATGCCATGAAAGTACTCCAAAATTGCAAGAAACATAAAATACAGTTATGCTTAAATAAAAAAGTACATATATCATACATATACATAAAGCTCATTCTTCTGAAAATTACTAACATTAGAGAAAATAAATAAAAGTACCACAGAAACATGGATCTAATTTTAAATGCTTTCTTTATTCAGATAATTTGTTCCACTCAGGAAAAACTGAAAAGAACCAAAAACAATTATCTTAAAATCATGGCTTACTACTTAATAAAAACATTATTTTCTATTGCTGAACTAACAAGTATAAGAAAAATATGTCTAAAACTTACTTTTAGGGAAATGTTATTTCAATTTTGTCTAGGAATAACATATTTACAATGTGATATGAAGTTTTAATATTAGTCAATGTTCAAAAATATTTTTGCATCATAACAGGAATATATAATGAATACTACAAAAAGGGAAACCTGAGACATTAATAGACAACAAACATGCTACAAAATTGTTTATTTTTCACTATTGCTATGCCTTTAAATCTCAGTATTTATAACTGTACATATTAATGTTAAATTCCATTTAATATTTTATATTCCACATGAGCGGTATTTAAATATAATTGAATAAAAATTAAGGTATCTATTTCTTGTAATTAAAATTAGAATATTGAATTAGTGACTATACCACCTTAAAATTATTATGCAGATTAATGTATCTAATTAACGCATTTATCTAATCTATAGATAAGTTAATATATGGACATTAATTTACTGCAAAACAGGTATAATAACACTTTAAAAAGGAAAAACATTCTTCTCTCAATTATTTTATTGAATGTTTGGCACATAATATTTTTTAAAAGCAGGGAAGTAAATGTGCCTGCTTGTTTCTTAACTTTATTGCTTGCACTGCCAACTTCATTCTGACAAGATCACAAAAATGACAAAAATGTCCCTACCTTTTGTTTCCCTTCCACATTTGTACAAATGCTCTTTTCTGAGGAACCCTGGTTGATCAATCTGTTCTCTGACAGTTTTTCATTTGCTATTTTTAGTCTCTCCTGTAAATACTCAATTTCAGACTTCTGTGACACCATTAAGGTTTCCAAACTCGATAAAGATGGCTGTTGAAATACCTATTTTTAAAAAGCAAATAAAAGTACAGCTCATATTACTCACATATATGCAAATATTTAAATATAATATGTGTCATATTTACTCAGAGAATGAAAATTTCATTTCAATAATAAACTGTAAACTAGCACTAGCTTAACTTCTATCATTCTACAAAATAACCAAGAGTCTGTATAAACATGTTCATAAATAATATTTTCATACAGACTTGCAAGAGAAAAAATTTAAAGCATGGTTTCATGATACACACCACTGACTTATAAATTATTTCAATTTTATGATTATACACATATATATTTCCTCATGAAATAATCAACCCACCATCTTATCATCAAGAGTTATGCAATACCATGGGATCTAAAACTGGGAAAAGGAAATGAATAGTACTATAGGCCTAATTAGCTTTTAATGTATTATCATTTAATAATAACAATTCAAAGAACTCTGATAATTTTAAAAGAATGTAGTTTACAGTATTCTCTTTTGAAATTTATTCTTGTCAGATCAACTGCTAATGGTAAGCACCACATTTTAACAACAGAAATCATAGAAACATTAAGCTTGAAGAAACCTGTTTATGAAAACTAGCATTCTGCAAAATTCTATTGCCATCCTAACTTAATATGCTTGAAACATTAAAATCCATGCATATATGCTATTTCAAATTAACAACTTCATTTACAAAAAATAAAATATAATAACTCTTAGTGAAAACAGTTTTTGTTGATTTCAAGCAAAGTCAAATCTTATGATTCTAGTATTAATAATATGGATCGAGTAGCCCTGAAAATAATTTAAATATATATATATATATATATATCCCCATGTTTCCTAAATGATATTCTTAAAGACTATAAGAAAAATATATGTCTAACTTTTATGAACCAAGAATGCGAAATATTACCCTTTTCTGGTTTTGACTACTTTTTTCATTTTTTAGGGGATTAGCAAAATTTTCCTAATTCTAAGCTGTAATTTTTATAATTAGTGGTAGCACCTATCTGTGATTTATACTATTATATTTCCTTCATATATAAATTACCTGATTTGTTTCCCAACCTTTATTCTATCATACTACTAAACTTTTTCCTCAGTGTTGTTCATATATTGTACCTTTACAACACTTAAAATATAATAAAAACTTATTCTATTACCTTGCGTTGAACATAAAATTAAAACACTTTAAGGCTTTCCTTCCAAACTCTAAAGGACTTTGCCCGATTCGTTCATCGCCCTTTTAATAATTGTATGACTTTGATTTCTTTTATTTTTTTCTTCCTATTATGTAACCCAATATATAATGTTTATAAACTATATCATTTTTAGATTATTTTAAATGTTTTCCTTTTTTAATTTATTGGGATGGCACTGGTTAACAAAATTATAAAGGCTTCAGGTGCACAATTCCACAACACATCATTGGTACACTGTATTATATGTTCACCACACTAAGTGAAGTCTCTGTCCATCACCATTTGTCCCCCCTATAGCCTCCTCTACCTACCACACCATTTCCCCCCCCCAGTAATTATATCTTTTGATCGGGATGCCAATCTAAACAATATTCAAAGACTGCCTGCTCTTGTCCAGGTTTCATTAAAAAAAAAAACTATGAAGAATATATCAAATATCCCATCATTTACAAAGAAATTTTAATGGTTCAAGATCAAACAAAAATTTAGAATAAAAGAGGAAAATATAACTTAATTTATTGGTATATCCAATAAGCAGTCCTGTGTTTTTAAATAAGTGAGTTTTCTAAGTCATCATTAAATTAAAATGCAATTGATAAAAATGGAAAAACATAAATATTCATTTAGGAAGCTGCAATGATAAATAATTCAAATAGTCATGAAGACATTAAAAATGCTCCATCAGTAGATATTGTCACTATAACAGTAAAAGATTTCATACTTAGGCAGCATTCCTTCAAAAGACCTCAACAACCAATAACAGAACTTTAAAATTAAAAAAAAATACTATTAAAGAAGCAATTAATCATTTTGAGTTTATTTTTGTGTATGATGTAAATTGGTGGTCTAGTTTCATTTTTTTTTTTGCATGTATTTGTCCAATTTTCCCATCACCATTTGTTGAAGAGACTGTCTTGACTCCATTGTATGCTCTTGCCTAACTCTGACAAACATTAATTGAGCATAGTGGCTTGGGTCAATTTCTGGGGACTCTGTTCTCTTCCAATGATTTATATATCTGTTCTTGTGTGAGTACTAGGCTGTTTTGATTACAGTAGTCTTATAGTATAACTTGATATCTGGTATTGTAATCCCTCCAATGCTGGGGATATTTGGGGTCTTTTTTGGTTCCATATAAATTTTTGAACTATCTGTTCTAGATCTGTGAAATATGCCATTGGTAATAGGAATTGCATTGAATCTATAGATTGCTTTGTGTAGTATGGATATTTTAATGATGTTAATTCTATCAGTCCATGGGCATGGTACTTTCTTTCACTTGTTTATATCTTCCTTTTTTTCAATGTCCTGTAGTTTTCTAAGTACAAGTCTTATACCTCTTTGGCTAAGTTTACTCTTAGGTCTATCTTAATTTTTTTGTTGCTATGGTAAATGGGATTGCTTGTTTAGTTTCTCTTTCTGAGATTTCATTATTGGTATATAAAAATGCCATCAATTTCTGTGTATTAATTTTGTATCCTGCTACATTGCCAAATTCCTTTATTAAATCTGGTAGCTTTTTGGTGGAGTCTTTTGATTTTCCTATGCACAATAGCATGTCATCTATGAATAATGACAGTTTTACTTCCTCCTTTCCAATTTGGATGCCTTTTATGTTTTCTTCTTGATCACTGTGGCTAGCACTTTCAGTACTATGTTGAATAAGAGTGGTGAAAGTGGGCATCCCTGTCTTGTTCCTGTTCTTAGGGGAAATGGTTTTAATTTTTGTCCTTTGAGTATGATGTTGGCTGTAGATATGTCATATATGGCCTTTATTATGTTGATATACCATATGATCCCTTTATTCCCACTCTGCTGAGAGTTTTTATAAAAAATGCATACTAGATTTTATAGAATTATTTTTCTATGTCTACTGATATGATTGTGATCTTTGTCTTTAAATTTGTTTATGTGATGTATCACATTTATTGATTTGTGAATATTGTACTAGTCTTGCATCCCTAGAATAAATCTTACTTGATCATGGTATATAATGTTTGTAATATATTGCTGGATCCGGTTTGCTAATATTTTGTTGAGGATTTTAGCATCTATGTTCATCAGAGATATTGCCTGTAATTCTAAACTCATATTGGATAAAAGTCTTAAATGTAAGCCATTTATGGGAAATCATAAAAATCCTCAAAGAAACTATAGGCAGCAAAATCACAGACATCTCTTGCAGCAATATGTTTGCAGACACATCTCCTAGGGCAAAGCAAACTAAGAAGAAAATTAACAAATGGGGTTAATCAAAATGAAAGCATTTGCACAGCAAAAAAAACACACACAAAAAACAACAACACCATCAACAAAATGGAAAGGGAACCTACTGTATAGGAGAACATATTCGGCAATGATATATCTGATAAAGGGATAATATCCGAATTATATAAGGAACTCATACAACTTAACAAAAGGAAGAAAATCCAATTTAAAAAATGGGCAAAGGCCCTAAATTGACACTTTTCCAAAATATAAATACAGCTGGCCAAAAGACATATGAAGAAATGCTCAAAGTCACTGATCATCAGAGAGATGCACATTAAAACGACCATGAGGTATCACCTCACACTTGTCAGAATGGCTACTATCAACAAATCAACAAATGACAATTGCTGGCAAAGATGTGGAGAAAAGGGAACCCTTGTACACTGCTGGTAGGAGTGCAGACTGGTGAAGCCATTATGGAAAACAGTATGGAGTTTCCTCCATAATCTCATCTCTCAGAGTAGATTAATGATAAATTTGGGATTGTTACTTAGACTTAAAAAAAAAAGAACCACCATTGTAATTATGCCTTTTAAACTGCTTTTTAAAAAATGTATAATTTATTTTTAAAACAATTTTTATAATTACAGAAAAACTTAGTTCTCCTAAACTTCCCACTCTCACACACCCAGTTTCCCCTATTATGCACCTCTAAAATAAATATGGTACATTAATAAACCAATATTCATACATTATTTTTAACTGAAGTCGATAGTTTATTATTTACCTAATAAATAGGTTCCAGGATCTGATCCATAATACCATAATACATTTAGTGTCAAGTCAGCACCTCTTAACTGTGACAATACTTATTTTTACATCAGTGACAGTTTTGAGTATTATTATTCAGGCATAATTTAGGATGCCCCAGCTATTATAATTTGTCTATATTTTTCTCATGGTTAGAATGAGCTTATAAGTTTGAGGGACGAAGATCACAGAAGTAAAGTGCCATTTTCATTATATCATATAAAAGGTGCATACTATCAACATAATTCAGGGGTCCTCAAACTATGGCCCGCAGGCCACATGCAAATACAAATATTGTATTTGTTCCTGTTTTGTTTTTTTACTTCAAAATAAGGTATGTGCAGTGTGCATAGTTTTTTTTTAAACTATAGTCCGGCCCTCCAACGGTCTGAGGGACGACAGTGAACTGGCCCCCTGTTTAAAAAGTTTGAGGACCCTTGACATAATTTGACTGTTGAGACTGACTTTGATCACCTGGCTAAAGTAGTGCCTGTCAGGTTACTCCATTGTTTAAGTGACTCTTTCGTCCCTCATTCATACAATACTCAATTAACCTGCTTTTTTTTTATTGTCTAAAGTTTGACATATGTCTCCTTTTCCCTTATTGATCAGATGAGTGGACTAACCTGCGTTTTAAACTTAATAATTATATGTATAACTATAATAAGTATAATAGTACTGGGGGCCCAGCGCATGAATCTGTGCACCTTTGAAAGGAACTGTGGGCTGTGAGGCTGCAGTAGGCACAGGCGCAGGTCTTGGCGCATCTTCCGCAGCCCCACCTGGCCCCTGGTTCCCTGTCTGCTGGCAGCCCTGCTCCCACCACTCCCATGTGCTGCGTTGACGCTGACGGCACAGAGCGATTGGGGCCAGCGCCAACAGCGGGTGTGAGTGGGGCCGGCACCATCAGTGGGTACAAGGGGCAGCTGCTGCCCCAATCGCCCCTCAGGAGCAGGGGGAGGTAGAGAAGCCCTCAGAGACAATCGGGGCCAGCAGCCACTGTTCACACTGACTGATGGCACCGAGCGATCAGGACAGGCGCCGGGCCCTGGCAGCGAGTGTGAGTGGTGGCTCTGGTGCTCGCTGCAGGTGCAAGTGGGGCTATTGCCGGCAGCGGGTGTGAGAGGCGGCTGCCAGCCACAA
Organism: Myotis daubentonii; assembly: GCF_963259705.1. Lineage (NCBI taxonomy): Eukaryota > Metazoa > Chordata > Mammalia > Chiroptera > Vespertilionidae > Myotis > Myotis daubentonii. Next base: position 22,928,469 of record NC_081850.1, read on the forward strand.
TCTCCCCTCAGGAGCAAAGGGAGGTGGAGAAGCCCTGAGGGGCGACTGGAGCCAGCAGCCACCACTCACACCTGCTGACAGTGCCGAGAGATTGGGGCCAGCATCAGGTGTTGACAGCAGGTGCAAGCACTGGGTGGGACCGTAGCGCAGGAGCTAAGAATTTTCAGTAATCACCAGAGGCTCGCCCTGATGACAGCAACCGGCGCCCTGCCTTGGTCTGGCGCCCCCACCCATCTGCTCCACCATCCGGCCGCAGCCAACACCCGCCATGTTCCACGCATGCCCCCTGGTGGTCAGCGCACATCACAGCGACCGATTGTTCGGTTGTTCTCGTTGTTTTGCTGTTTGGTCTATTTGCATATTAGTCTTTTATTATATAGGATATCTGAGGATATATGTATACCATCATATATCCTTACTTATCCTTATCTTTTTTAAGTGCTGTTTTTACAGGCTTAGTAAAACCAATCCCCCAGTGTATGGAAGTTTATTTTATCTGTTGCCCTTAAAATCTTAGACTCTTTGAAAATTTAACTCTTCTTGCTAAGAATTATTAGTATTTTATAAATAAACTATTTTTTTCTAATATCAAAAATCCTGTGCACTTTTCAGTTTACAGTATTGTTGGATAATGGTGTGGTGCTAGACCAGTGATGGCGAACCTATGACACACATGTCAGAGGTGACATGTGAACTCATTTTTTTGGTTGATTTTTCTGTTAAATGACATTTAAATATATAAAATAAATATCAAAAATATAAGTCTTTGTTTTACTATGGTTGCAAATATCAAAAAAATTCTATATGTGTCACGTCACCAGAGTTAAGTTAGGGTTTTTCAAAATGCTGACACGCCAAGCTCAAAAGGTTCGCCATCACTGTGCTCGACCATACCTAATCGGATGACAAATGATCAGAGAAGGAGGTGTTAAAATACCTCCAATTGGAACTAATCTCTTTAAACTGACCATTATTAAGGCATAATTACTTTTTCACATTGATCCACATAAGTAATTTTGATCAAAAAGTCCTGTTGAAGATACAGAGTAGAAGGAGAGGGAACAAAAGACTTGAAGTGGTGTGCCAATTACTAGATATAAAAATTAAATATCCAGTCATGTTGCATTAAATTCAAGCAACATTGTATGGCATTAATACACTAGAAGCTGAGGAAATACTGCTTAATAGAAAAAAATCAAAGCTATAACAGTTGCAAATAATTGAGTTCAATTGTTTTGTCTTACTAGTAATTTTTAATTAAATATATTAATTTGTTTCCTACTATAGTAAAATAATAATAACTAGCATTTAGCAAAAATGTATTGAGTTCCTAGCTTTAGGAAAGCATTTTACATACATCATCTCACTTATTTAGGAAATGTATAGATTTCAAACCTGTCAACACATTATAAATTCATTTCAAAGCAAACATATTTTAAAAAGACATGCTACCTCAAAAAAAATAGTTTCTCCCAAAATAATATCTCACTGAAAATTTAGTAGAGGTTAAATATATATGTTTCAGATCTCTAATATGTGTACATATAATATATCTGACTTATACACATTAGAGCCGCACTGTCATTACATCAGATTTATTGAGGTCTTAAATGTTCCCTAAAAAATCAACTGAGCGGGACCGTGGAAGAAGACAGAATATTAAATATGTTAAATATTAATATATTAAATATGTTAAATATGTTAAAATATAAATATATTTTATTAAAGAGTATAGATATACACAAAATTTTCTTCCCATATAATGTCTGAATCTCTGTAAAAACTTGAAATTTTATTTTAAATTGATTTTAGAAACGAAGAAATATATTGCCAATTTATAAGGCAAACATTATTAGCTGAATTATCCATAACCTGAAAACAGCTGACTTTAAAAATAATCATATATTCTTTTTTAAAAAAGAAAAATAATAATATAGAATCAACATGATGTTATATATCAAAATAGTCTTATCACAGAAGTTCATAAATGGAATTACATGTACTCACATCTCACTTCTAGAAAGTCTACTAAATTGAATAATAAATGTCTAATGTCAACCAAGTCAGCTCACATTCTTTTAAAAAATATATTTGCATTTCTTCTATACAAGTACTTTTAATCTAAATATCCCCAGATTGCATTTAGAGATGACAAAATATACTGAAATTATTTACTAAATTTATAAAATT